>NC_134488.1:3990003-3997503 GCF_040206685.1 Ascaphus truei
ACCAATGCCTACAGCACAAATCATGTGTAGGAAAGGTGGTAAGGTGGAATGAAATCCCTAGATGTGTAGAGCAATGAAGTTAATGAATAGCATACTGTACAGTATAAAACATAACATTACAATCCACACAGTACATTGCATTTACAGTACATTGTATACTGTAAATGATGCATAGCATTAAATCTATGCACCATATACAGTACTGTACATTCTGCAAATGAATGTTAACAATATAATTGCAAGCTACTCTACCAGTAAATACTGTACAAACACTTCCAAACAAGTCAACTTAACTACAGTATTTTAACCAAGCAAGTAAACCAAAATCAATATATACTGTAAGTAACAACCAGAAAAGACAATTTAAAAACAAACTAACCCTTACAATACCAAGGATTACATCTATCTAATTGTAAAAAACCTTATACATTATACACAGCAGCATTGTTTAAAAACCCCTTCCCCCCTAATGTTTGTGTTAAGCAGATTACACTGAAGGGAGAGAGATATAAAGGCCTAAAGCCCCTTCCCCCCTAATGTTTCTGTTAAACAGATTACAGTACATTGAAGGGAGAGAGATTTTACAGAAACACACATTAGGGGGGAGGGGGCTTTAAACAGATTACATTGAAGGGAGATAGATGTTTCTGTTACCAGTAAATCTCCCTCCCTGCATTGCTAACCACCCTCACCCCCTACCCACATACCGTTAACCCCCCCCCCCCCATCCTGGCCATGGCCCCTCCGCTTCTGCAAAACAGACACAAAAATTAAAACATACAAAGTAATGTCCCCTAACCCCTTAATCACCATAGCGGTTATTAACCGCTACAGTCATGAAGGGGTTAACCCACCCTCACCCACCCACCACTCGGGATGCCTACATACCCTCCCACACTAACCCCCCCCCCCCCACCCGTGAGGCCTAACCACCCAGTCAGTACCCACAAGGGAGGCCTACCCACATACCGTTGGGGAAACACCCCACCCCCACCCCAGTACCCACAATAAAAACAGTACAATCACCCACAATAAACAGCATTCTATTTATTAAATACATTACCCACCCCCTGTGCCCCCCCCCCCCCATAAATACAAGATTTATTCTTTTACATTCAGGGTCCATAACGTAGCCCCACGCTAGTCCCCGGTGGGCTGGCAGGGCACCTGGACAGACCTACAGTTTACCAGCAGCATTCCACAGGTTCTGGAGGCCTGCTGGTGGATCCTGCCAGCACCATGGCGCTCAGGTGGTCTCCTTGGGTCACCGTGAGCCACAATTGGGTCCACACGGTAGGCCCAAGGATGTCTGGGAGCCCCGGGTCAAACCCACAGGTGTCTGCGGGGCCTCGGGTGGTTCCCATGGGGGTCTGGGGAACTCACGGGTGCTCACTACGGGTCCGCGGTGCCCCCACAGAAGTGGGACCACACATCATCATCCCCGCACCTACGGCTCGGAGGTGCCCCCACAGAAGTGGGACCACACATCGTCATGCCCGCAGACTACGGGTCCGCGGTGCCCCCACAGAAGTGGGACCACACATCATCATCCCCGCATGTGTCACCCGTGGAACCACCAGCCTGCTACCCTTTAGGATACCCGAGGATTCCCCGCGGGTGGTCTCCAGAGGTCCCACGCAAAACCACGGAAGTAACCCTGAATGTAAAAAAAATAAACCTGGCCTATACATTCAATACATACACCCTCCCCCCCAACACCTACAGTACAATAATGTGCAAAATAACTATTATCCAGATATGGATAATAGATTAATTGCCCATTATTAAAAACATTAACTAGCATATACAAATAAATAAAGTACTACTGACCTCATCAATACGAAGTGTCCGATGCCAGCGCCTTCCTTCTCTTGCCCACACAAAACATAGCCAAAACCAAGCCAATACATTGCAATTACATTCAGATATCAATTAACCCCTTAAACACCTTATCGGATAATAACCGCAAAGGTAATTAAGGGGTTAAGCCACACAGGCACGATACCCACCCTTCACCCATGAATTTGTACTGTGGCTTCATCATGCAACTATATATATATATACTGTATATATATACATACAGAGAGACAGAGAGAAAGAGAGAGAGAGAGATATATACAGTATATATATATACACACGTTATATACACACCCATGATAAACCAAATATACAGTACAAATAAATGTAGAAGGGTTATCAAAACCATACTGTTCTACAACCAAACACTTCTCCATACAGACACTACATTAAAAATCAATTTCCTTTAAAAATCCTAACTGATCTCACAATCTACTGTACTGTATATGATCACAAACCAATGAAAAAAGTCACATTCCAAAATGCATAAAATCTATGCACCATACTGTATACATTCTGCAAATTAATCAACGTAAACAAAAATCAATTAGCAATCATTATTTAGATCTCTAAACATTTCACACTCAATCATGAACAATGAAACCATTAACAGATTCACGCCTAGAGCAGAACAATTAAGCCTTTGAAAAAATATAAGTACCGACAAAAATACAACCTTTCCAAACCAAGCCTACAGTACCTACAGTATCCCTGACCTTCCTCAAACACACAATACAATACCAAGGAATAATACATCTATCTAATTTTAAAATACTTTAAACTCACAAAATAATTAAAAACACATCTAATCCAGCTTTTAAAACATCATCATTTCTTACCCTGAATGTATACTGTACAGTATATCTCTCTAGACATATATATTGTACATACATACATACAGTGGCAAGAAATGATATACCACAAAAAAATAAAAATACACAGGTTAAAAAACCTTTTGAAAAAATTAACAAGTTAAATAAAATACATTTCTTTACTGTAGTTCACTTACCATTACTTGCCCCCACCGACTCCCGTTGCCCAGCTTACTCACGAACCAATCCACGATCAGGAACCCATAAAATAATAAACCATTGAAAATAATAAACATTAAACTAAAAATCCAAACCAATCCACGGGTCTTCTACTTGTAATACACCTTCATCTGTATTCTTCTTTCTTCTATCTCCTTCCGGGCGGGGCAGGGCGTGGTCTTCTTTCCATCATCGGCCACGCCCTTGTCTTTTTCCTTCTCCGGAGGTCCTTCCTCCGCGGCGTCTGGCTGCAAAATGAGACGACATAGGCTTTTAAAGGCCTATGACGTCACATTTTGCGTCATGGTTCCCACGGTCCTGATTGGACCGTGAAAACCATGTGTGTTGGCCGATAATAAAAAAATGATGACGTCACTTAAAGGGAATGAAAGCACAGCCAATCAGAATGGCTTTGCTTCAATTGCCTTTAAGATGACGTCATGAAAAGGCACATGGCCGTGCACACATGGTACTAGAGCCAATCAGAGCGTGGGAACTTTATCCCTACTCTGATTGGCTCTGGTATACCATGTGTCAGGGGCTTGGGGGAGAAAGGATGTGACGTCAATGAAAACCTGTCACGTGGTACGGTAGCCAATCAGAGCGTGGGAACTTTATCCCTACTCTGATTGGCTCTGGTATACCATGTGTCAGGGGCTTGGGGGAGAAAGGATGTGACGTCAATAAGGATAAAGTTCCCACGCTCTGATTGGCTACCGTACCACGTGACAGGTTTTCATTGACGTCACATCCTTTCTCCCCCAAGCCCCTGACACATGGTATACCAGAGCCAATCAGAGTAGGGATAAAGTTCCCACGCTCTGATTGGCTCTAGTACCATGTGTGCACGGCCATGTGCCTTTTCATGACGTCATCTTAAAGGCAATTGAAGCAAAGCCATTCTGATTGGCTGTGCTTTCATTCCCTTTAAGTGACGTCATCATTTTTTTATTATCGGCCAACACACATGGTTTTCACGGTCCAATCAGGACCGTGGGAACCATGACGCAAAATGTGACGTCATAGGCCTTTAAAAGCCTATGTCGTCTCATTTTGCAGCCAGACGCCGCGGAGGAAGGACCTCCGGAGAAGGAAAAAGACAAGGGCGTGGCCGATGATGGAAAGAAGACCACGCCCTGCCCCGCCCGGAAGGAGATAGAAGAAAGAAGAATACAGATGAAGGTGTATTACAAGTAGAAGACCCGTGGATTGGTTTGGATTTTTAGTTTAATGTTTATTATTTTCAATGGTTTATTATTTTATGGGTTCCTGATCGTGGATTGGTTCGTGAGTAAGCTGGGCAACGGGAGTCGGTGGGGGCAAGTAATGGTAAGTGAACTACAGTAAAGAAATGTATTTTATTTAACTTGTTAATTTTTTCAAAAGGTTTTTTAACCTGTGTATTTTTATTTTTTTGTGGTATATCATTTCTTGCCACTGTATGTATGTATGTACAATATATATGTCTAGAGAGATATACTGTACAGTATACATTCAGGGTAAGAAATGATGATGTTTTAAAAGCTGGATTAGATGTGTTTTTAATTATTTTGTGAGTTTAAAGTATTTTAAAATTAGATAGATGTATTATTCCTTGGTATTGTATTGTGTGTTTGAGGAAGGTCAGGGATACTGTAGGTACTGTAGGCTTGGTTTGGAAAGGTTGTATTTTTGTCGGTACTTATATTTTTTCAAAGGCTTAATTGTTCTGCTCTAGGCGTGAATCTGTTAATGGTTTCATTGTTCATGATTGAGTGTGAAATGTTTAGAGATCTAAATAATGATTGCTAATTGATTTTTGTTTACGTTGATTAATTTGCAGAATGTATACAGTATGGTGCATAGATTTTATGCATTTTGGAATGTGACTTTTTTCATTGGTTTGTGATCATATACAGTACAGTAGATTGTGAGATCAGTTAGGATTTTTAAAGGAAATTGATTTTTAATGTAGTGTCTGTATGGAGAAGTGTTTGGTTGTAGAACAGTATGGTTTTGATAACCCTTCTACATTTATTTGTACTGTATATTTGGTTTATCATGGGTGTGTATATAACGTGTGTATATATATATACTGTATATATCTCTCTCTCTCTCTTTCTCTCTGTCTCTCTGTATGTATATATATACAGTATATATATATATAGTTGCATGATGAAGCCACAGTACAAATTCATGGGTGAAGGGTGGGTATCGTGCCTGTGTGGCTTAACCCCTTAATTACCTTTGCGGTTATTATCCGATAAGGTGTTTAAGGGGTTAATTGATATCTGAATGTAATTGCAATGTATTGGCTTGGTTTTGGCTATGTTTTGTGTGGGCAAGAGAAGGAAGGCGCTGGCATCGGACACTTCGTATTGATGAGGTCAGTAGTACTTTATTTATTTGTATATGCTAGTTAATGTTTTTAATAATGGGCAATTAATCTATTATCCATATCTGGATAATAGTTATTTTGCACATTATTGTACTGTAGGTGTTGGGGGGGAGGGTGTATGTATTGAATGTATAGGCCAGGTTTATTTTTTTTACATTCAGGGTTACTTCCGTGGTTTTGCGTGGGACCTCTGGAGACCACCCGCGGGGAATCCTCGGGTATCCTAAAGGGTAGCAGGCTGGTGGTTCCACGGGTGACACATGCGGGGATGATGATGTGTGGTCCCACTTCTGTGGGGGCACCGCGGACCCGTAGTCTGCGGGCATGATGATGTGTGGTCCCACTTCTGTGGGGGCACCTCCGAGCCGTAGGTGCGGGGATGATGATGTGTGGTCCCACTTCTGTGGGGGCACCGCGGACCCGTAGTGAGCACCCGTGAGTTCCCCAGACCCCCATGGGAACCACCCGAGGCCCCGCAGACACCTGTGGGTTTGACCCGGGGCTCCCAGACATCCTTGGGCCTACCGTGTGGACCCAATTGTGGCTCACGGTGACCCAAGGAGACCACCTGAGCGCCATGGTGCTGGCAGGATCCACCAGCAGGCCTCCAGAACCTGTGGAATGCTGCTGGTAAACTGTAGGTCTGTCCAGGTGCCCTGCCAGCCCACCGGGGACTAGCGTGGGGCTACGTTATGGACCCTGAATGTAAAAGAATAAATCTTGTATTTATGGGGGGGGGGGGCACAGGGGGTGGGTAATGTATTTAATAAATAGAATGCTGTTTATTGTGGGTGATTGTACTGTTTTTATTGTGGGTACTGGGGTGGGGGTGGGGTGTTTCCCCAACGGTATGTGGGTAGGCCTCCCTTGTGGGTACTGACTGGGTGGTTAGGCCTCACGGGTGGGGGGGGGGGGGGGGGGTTAGTGTGGGAGGGTATGTAGGCATCCCGAGTGGTGGGTGGGTGAGGGTGGGTTAACCCCTTCATGACTGTAGCGGTTAATAACCGCTATGGTGATTAAGGGGTTAGGGGACATTACTTTGTATGTTTTAATTTTTGTGTCTGTTTTGCAGAAGCGGAGGGGCCATGGCCAGGATGGGGGGGGGGGGTTAACGGTATGTGGGTAGGGGGTGAGGGTGGTTAGCAATGCAGGGAGGGAGATTTACTGGTAACAGAAACATCTATCTCCCTTCAATGTAATCTGTTTAAAGCCCCCTCCCCCCTAATGTGTGTTTCTGTAAAATCTCTCTCCCTTCAATGTACTGTAATCTGTTTAACAGAAACATTAGGGGGGAAGGGGCTTTAGGCCTTTATATCTCTCTCCCTTCAGTGTAATCTGCTTAACACAAACATTAGGGGGGAAGGGGTTTTTAAACAATGCTGCTGTGTATAATGTATAAGGTTTTTTACAATTAGATAGATGTAATCCTTGGTATTGTAAGGGTTAGTTTGTTTTTAAATTGTCTTTTCTGGTTGTTACTTACAGTATATATTGATTTTGGTTTACTTGCTTGGTTAAAATACTGTAGTTAAGTTGACTTGTTTGGAAGTGTTTGTACAGTATTTACTGGTAGAGTAGCTTGCAATTATATTGTTAACATTCATTTGCAGAATGTACAGTACTGTATATGGTGCATAGATTTAATGCTATGCATCATTTACAGTATACAATGTACTGTAAATGCAATGTACTGTGTGGATTGTAATGTTATGTTTTATACTGTACAGTATGCTATTCATTAACTTCATTGCTCTACACATCTAGGGATTTCATTCCACCTTACCACCTTTCCTACACATGATTTGTGCTGTAGGCATTGGTTACTGTACAGTATATTACTGTATGCTAATGCAGATGTGTGATGCTTTGAGACTGTCATTTATACTTTGACAAGTCTACCTTTTGGTGTGTAGTGTGCATTATCCTTAGCGTTGTATACAGTAGGTGCCTTTAAACCCAGTAACCTACTGTATTGTGATTCACTTTGATTCTCCCTAGTGTTTTTTGAGTCACTATCCTTTTCATGATTAGGGTTGACAGTGTGTGTCGTTCCCTAGTGCTGTTCATTAGTGTTTAAGGGTCCATGCCTCTTTTTTAAGTGTTTTTAAATCATGTACTGTTTATTCATCCCTTTTTGCACTGTGTCAAATAAATAAACAAATATATCAATTGCATACCTGAGTGCTCCCATACGGGTTACTTTTTTCTCTTTTCACTCACATACAGTATGTATAT
>NC_134488.1:4300003-4441254 GCF_040206685.1 Ascaphus truei
CCCACCTCTATATGTTGAGGATTCGCCATCCTGGCAGTCGCAGACCGTCTCCTCGCCTCAAAAGGTGTTTATATGTTAAACCGGATCTAAAACCTATTATAAGGGATGATGTCTATGTTTGTAGGGATATTTTATTTATTTATTTATAAAAATATTTTACCAGGAAGTAATACATTGAGAGTTACCTCTCGTTTTCAAGTATGTGCTGGGCACAGAGTAAAACAAAATAATACATGGTTACAAATACAGTTACATAAATGAGCAGGGTATACATTATATACAAGACATTGCATGCACAGTTAAAGAAAATATATATTATGAGCGTATGAAACAGTTACAGACCAGATTAAAGTGTGAGACAGCCTTAGATTTGAAAGAACTTAAGCTGGTGGTGAATATGAGAGTCTCTGGTAGGTTGTTCCAGTTTTGGGGTGCACGGAAGGAGAAGGAGGAACGTCCGGATACTTTGTTGAGTCTTGGGACCATGAATAGTCTTTTGGAGTCTGATCTCAGGTGATAGGTACTGCATGTGGTAGGGGTGAGGAGCTTGTTCAGGTAGCTGGGTAGCTTGCCCAGAAAGTATTTGAGGGTGAGACAGGAAAGGTGAACTTTGCGCCTAGACTCTAGTGATGACCAATCTAGTTCTTTGAGCATTTCGCAGTGATGTGTGTTGTAGTTGCTTTGGAGAACAAAACGACAAATTGAATTGTAGAGGGTGTCAAGTTTGCTAAGGTGGGTTTGAGGAGCCGAGCCATATACTATGCCTCCATAGTCAATAATTGGCATTAGCATCTGCTGTGCAATACGCTTTCTGACCAGGAGACTTAGGGAGGATTTGTTCCTGTAAAGTACCCCTAGTTTGGCATAGGTCTTGGTTGTCAGGGTATCAATGTGCATCCCGAATGTTAAGTGGGAGTCAAACCATAAGCCCAGGTATTTAAAACTAGTGACAGGTGTTAGGGTGGTTTTAGCGTTGGTTCTAATCAGGAGCTCAGTCACTGGAAGCTTTACAAATTTAGTCTTGGTCCCAAATACCATTGTTACCGTCTTGTCAGTGTTTAAAAACAGTTTGTTTTGGGAAATCCAGTTTTCGAGTCTCAAAAAGTCAGACTGAAGTATGTGTTGATGGTCAGAGAGGCTATGGCTGTGTGCATACAGGATTGTGTCATCTGCATACATGTGTATTGAGGCTTCCTTACAAGCTGTGGGAAGATCATTAATGAACACTGAGAAGAGTAGGGGCCCCAGAACAGAGCCTTGGGGGACACCACAGGTGATATCCAGGGGGTTGGAGTTAGAGCCTGAGATGGACACATGTTGGGATCTTCCTGATAGGTAGGACTGAAACCAGTTTAAAGCATGTTTCCCTATTCCAGAGCTCTGGAGTTTGTTAAGCAGGATAACATGATCAACTGTGTCAAAAGCCTTTGCAAAATCTAGGAATACTGCACCAGTGAGTTGTCCCCGTTCCATTCCACACTGGATTTCATTGCAAACTTTTAGCAGGGTAGTTACGGTGGAGTGTTTGGGACGAAACCCAGACTGGAATTGGCTAGGGAAATTTGTCTTGGTGTAGAAATCGCTTAATTGGGAGTGGACACATTTTTCCATAACTTTGGATAGAATTGGGAGAAGTGAGATTGGCCTGTAGTTTGAGACAGTGTTTTTGTCCCCACTTTTGAAGATTGGGACAACTCTGGCAGTCGTAGGAACCTAGATTGTAGTAAGTCGGGTCCACATTGGCTGCTTAGTTTTAGTTTGAGGAGCACTTGTGTAATCTCCTCTTCAGATACTGGGCTAAATTGAAAATTGTGGGCAGTGTTGGGAGGGGGTGGGACTATAGGGGTGCTCCCAGGATGAGATTCAGGTTTGGGGTTTGTGCTGCGTTTCGCTAATAAGTTAGTGGCACACCCCACAAAGTAATCATTGAATGCATTTGTAATGTCAGTGGGGTTTGTCAGAGTAATATCCCCCTTAGTGATATTACTTGGCTGTTGATGGTTAGGAGGCTGGAATATATTGTTGATAACCTTCCAGAAGTTAGCTGGGTTTGATGTATTTTGGTGGAGATTGTCAGAGTAATATTGTGCTTTTGCATACCTTGTTTGCCTTGTGCACACGTTCCGCAGGCATCTGTAGTGATTGAGATCCTTGGTAGTGCCAGTTACTTTGTAGCTTTTCCACAAGGCATCCCTGAACTGGTAGAGTGCTATAAGGTCAGGTGTAACCCATGGAAGGTGGGCCTCCCGTACCCTTATTTTGCGTAGTGGAGCATGGGTATCGCGGAGTTTTAAGAACTCGGATTGGAAATAGTCGAGCGCAGAGTCAGGGTCGGGAATTAAATCGATCCTGTGCCATGGGCAGTTGGTAAGGTCATCCAGAAACTGTTATGGGTTAAAGTTTTTAAATGTTCTAGTGAGGAGAACTTTAGGGCTTGAATGGGGCGGTTTAATTTTCCTTACACAGTACACTATTGCATGGTCACTGAAAATATCAGAAAGGATGCCAGAGGATTGGATTCTGCTGGGGTTTGAGGAGAGAATCCAGTCTAGCAAGGAATGGTTATGCGACTTCAGGTTTATTCGTGTGGGTTGGGAAATGAGTTGCGATAGGTTAAGTGACTTGAGTTGTATCTGGATTTTGTGGTTTTTAGGGTCAAGCCAATTGAAGTTGAAATCCCCTAGAACTAGCAGCTCACTCTTCTCATTCAGAGAGGAAATGGAGGCAAGAAATTGGGTGATATCAGTCAAGGATTGTAGAGGGGCTTTAGGGGGGCGGTAGATGCCAGCAAGCAAGATGGGCTTAGAAAAGGGGAGGCAGATTTTGCCAACTAGAGTTTCAAAAGAGGGTGGACTTGGTGGGCAATGTAACAGTGTAAATTGTAAGGTGTCTGCAATATAAAACACAACCCCTCCTCCTCTCTTTGACCTATCTCTCCTAAAAATGGAGTATCCCTGAATGGCGATATTTGCATCAGGGGTTTTAGAGGATAGCCATGTTTCTGTAAGAACGATGGCTTTGGGTTTATGCATAAGGCACCATGCCCTTAGTTCGTCCAGTTTGGGCAGCAGGCTCCGGATGTTTATATGGGCGACAGATAGCCCTTTTTGGAATTTAAAGGTGGAATTCTCAGGGGCATGGGACAGAGCTGAAATGGGAGGACCTGGGTTAGTTTCAATATCACCTGCTAGAGAGAGTAATAGTATGAGTAGAAATTTGGGTAGTTGTTTGCAAGTTGTAAATTTGTGGTGTTTTCCATTAGAGTGAGCAGTGGTTGGTGTGCTGGTTTTTAGAGTTCTCCACCAACATTCAGTAGATAGTGCAAGGCTTTTGAGTAGTCCAGGGTGTATGGTGATGTTGGGTGTGGGCAAGGATGGAGGAGTTTGTAGTGGATAGAGGGAGTAACATCTCCATGAGGCCAGGAGAAAGAAAAAAGTTAGAAGACATAGCAGGTTCATGATGCCAGAGGTAGGCAGTGCTGCAAGGAGCTGTTGTGAGCAGAGTGAATGTGTGCAGACTAAACAGCAGGGGTGGGCCTGTACCTTTTCAAGTGTTTTGCTGCATTGCAATGCTAGGGTCAATTCAGGGTTTCAGTGTTTTGTGCAGTCAGTTTTGGGAGAGGTTGCAGTGAAAGAAGTTGTAAAGGGGTGGGGGGTTAAACTATGCAGGCTAACAAGCATGGGATCATAGTGTGATCTGAATAGCTTACCGTTTGTTGTCTTGAGTAAAAGAGTTTGCAGTAGATCCAGTCCCCAGTCACCTCTAGTCAAACTGTAGTCTAACTGTTTTTATCACTTAAAAACCTCACTTTAAATGCCTCATTGCCTAATGCAGTTCCTGCCCAATGCAGCGAAGGTGTCAGTATTATATACCACCAAATATCTGTGAGATTGAGGAAGCTAAAATACTTTTGCAAATGGAAAAGGCATCAAAACTGGGTCATATTTGCATAATGGGGGATTTTACTTATCCAGACATAGACTGGGGAAATGAGATTAGCATTACAACAAAAGGAAACAGGTTTTTGGGAGTGCTTAAAGACAATTATATGACCCAAATTATTGAGGAACCAACCAGGAGAGGGGCAGTTCTGGATTTGGTCATATCAAACAATGTAGAAGTAATTTCAAATATTCAAGTCCTGGTAAATTTGGGTAACAGTGATGGTCTCATTTGAAATAAATGATCAAAAAACAAATTATTTGGGTTCAACAAAGACTTTAAACTTTAGAAAGGCATATTTTAATAAACTGAGGTCTAATCTACATGTAATACACTGGGATGATGTTTTTGCAGGGTAAAATGTAGAAGATAATTGGGCAGTCTTTAAAACATTGTTAGAAAAGCACACTTATCAGTGTATACCATTGGGTAATAAGTATAAAAGAAATAAGTCAAAACCAATGTGGCTAAATAAAGAGGTGGGGGAGGAAATGGACAAGAAGAGGAAGGCGTTTAGATTCTTTAAGTCAGAAGGGACGGAGACATCGTATCAGAATTATAAGGAATGTAACAAAAATTGCAAAAGGTGAATCAAATTAGCAAAAATGGATAATGAAAAAAGGATTGCAATAGAAAGTAAAGTCAACACTAAAACGTTCTTTAAGTACCTTATTAACAAAAAAATGAGAAAAGAAAATATAGCACCCTTTCAGTGTGAGATAGGTAGGCAGATTATTGGAGATAAGGAAAAAGCCGAGGTATTTAACAAATTCTTTGCCTCTGTGTTTACCAGGGAAGAATCAAGTTCAATAGTAGTGCCGCAGGAGGAAGCCACAGCCTCCATATTAATGAACAATTGGTTAACCGAGGAAGAAGTTCATAAGTGACTTGAAAAAATTAAAGTAAATAAGGCACCTGGCCCCGATGGCATACATCCAAGAGTTCTCAAGGAGTTAAGCTCAGTAATAGCCAAACCATTATATTTAATATTCAAGGACTCCATTTCCACAGGCTCAGTACCACAAGATTGGCGTAAAGCAGATGTGGTGCCTATATTTAAAAAGGGAGCTAGATCACAACCGGGAAATTACAGACCTGTAAGCCTGACTTCAATAGTGGGGAAACTACTTGAAGGTTTAATACGGGATAATATTCAGGAATACCTAATGGAAAACAAAATTATTAGTAATAGTCAGCATGGATTTATGAAGGATAGATCATGCCAAACGAACCTTATTTGTTTCTTTGAGGAGGTAAGTAGGAATTTAGACCAGGGTAATGCA
Organism: Ascaphus truei; assembly: GCF_040206685.1. Lineage (NCBI taxonomy): Eukaryota > Metazoa > Chordata > Amphibia > Anura > Ascaphidae > Ascaphus > Ascaphus truei. Next base: position 4,305,229 of record NC_134488.1, read on the forward strand.
ATTGATGTGGTCTACTTAGATTTTGCAAAGGCTTTTGATACGGTTTCACACAAGAGGTTGGTGAATTAGAGAGAGTGCAGAGCAGAGTCACCAAATTAATAAAGGGGATGGACAATCTAATTTATGAGGAGAGGCTAGCTAAATTAGATTTATTTACATTAGAAAAGAGGCGTCTAAGAGGGGATATGATAACTATATACAAATATATTCGGGGACAATACAAGGAGCTTTCAAAAGAACTATTCATCCCAGGGCAGTACAAAGGACGCGGGCCATCCCTTAAGGTTAGAGGAAAGGGCTGGAGGCGGAGCCACGAGCTAAGGAATGGAGGCTTGAATCTACAGCTCTGCTCATACCCGGCGTAAAAGTACAAATAATTAGCTGAAAAACCCACAGAATTGGAGAAAAAAGCGCAGCTGTGGAGAGGGGAACTCTCAGAGATGACAACAACCCGAGCACAAACTAAAAAGAAGCGATCTATTGACCTGAGATCTTACTTTTGGAGCTCAGAGCAGGCAAGGGGGAGAGAGGATCCAGCAATGTCCCCGGGCAGCACGTCAGATGCAGACTCGGCACACGGACAAGGGGAGATAGATGACGCAGAGATGCAGCCAGTAATACGGAAAGATCTAACAATGTACTTTTCAAATCTTAAAGACTTCTTCCGTAAAGAGATGGATGGGCTCAGAAAGGACATACAACATATTGGGGAGCGCACTAATGAGCTGGAAAAACGTATGGATACAGCGGTGGAGTGCCACAAGCACACAGAGAAAGTAATCTCTCAGATAAAAAAACGGCTAACTGAATTAGAGGATAAGCAGGAGGATGGGGAGAATCGGGATAGGAGAAACAATTTGAGAATCCGAGGAATCCCTGAGGACATACTGGATGTGGAGGAGATGCTGGGGAGATGGATGGGGTCCCTGCTCCCAGGTAAGACAGATGCTCTTAATGGGGCACTGCCGAAGTTATATAAGACTGACAAAGTTGATGTTCAAATAAAGTTAATCAAGTTCACAAAGTTTGCAAGGACATAAGTGTTTAAATTGCAAGGTTAAGAAGTTGTGCGTTTAACCAGAAAGTGTTATAAATTGCCCCAGCTGGACTTACCCTGGTGATGGAGGTGAAGGGGAAAGATGGCGGCCATGCAAGAGATCACGAGCGAGAACCTGCGGGAGAAGAAGAAGCGGGAGGAAAGTGCACGTCAAGATGGAGGAGGGAGAAAGGGCGCGAAAGCTCTGCAGAGGCATCTGGAGCAGAGGTGGGCGGGAGGAGCGACGGAGCTGCAAAAGAAGAGGCGGGGCGAGGCAGAGAGCTGGGAATAATCAGAGGGAAGGAGCCGAGTGACATCATAGGGCGGCGACGCGGCGGCCGGAGATGATGTCAGCGGGAGAGGACATCGCCCGGAGATGACGTCACCCGGAAGGAAGGGGAGCATTAGTAAGTCCTGGCCGGGGCTCTCGGCGGAGGTACGCGAACTCCGCTGCCGTGAGCTCTGCAGGCAGGCGGCGCGAGGGGGGGCGATAGACAGAGGAGGAGAGGAGGAAGGGGGCGAGGGACAGGGGAAGAAGGGGGGCGCAGGACAGGGGAGGAAGGGGGGCGCAGGACAGGGGAGGAAGGGGGGCGCAGGACAGGGGAGGAAGGGGGGCGCAGGACAGGGGAGGAAGGGGGGCGCAGGACAGGGGAGGAAGGGGGGCGCAGGACAGGGGAGGAAGGGGGGCAAAGGACAGGGGAGGAAGGGGGGCAAAGGACAGGGGAGGAAGGGGGAGCAGGCACAGTAGAAACAGCAGGAGGATGTGGAGGGAGAGAGAGGAGTGTGGACAGGGGAGGAGTGAGAGAGAAGGGCAGGGGGAGAGGATAGAGAATAGAGGCAAAGGTGGATAGAGGGTCTGGGGAGAAGGTGTTAGAGGCTTGCATAGGACAAGTTGGGAGAGTAGGAGAGACAAGGAGAGGGGGGGGGGAGAGTCAGGAAGATGGATATGAGAAGGGAGAGGGGGAATAAAAGAAGGTAGAGAGACAGAAGACAGGAAAAGGTAGCAAGGACAGGTAGAATAGATTCTGGTCCAGCTAAGAGAGGAATAAGCAATCTGCCGTTACCAGGGGAAAAGGGGAAGTTTGAAAAGAGATCAAGCTAGTTGGCAGTGTCTCTAAAGGGAGACATGGAAAGACATGTGGGTAGAGAACTTAATTAAGAAAAAAAGTACGTTATACTGTATCAGACATTGGGATAATATGTAAGAATGCGCCGGGGGGTGGGCAGAAGCTCCTCCATCCGGGCAGTGGACTTGCGCTGACAACCTATGGGAACTGAGACTGCTAAACCCATAGGTGAAGACCCAGGGGAAGGGAGGCTTCAGGAGGGTAGGAGCATTAGCCCCCCAGGAGGAGGAAGAAGGAGGGAGGCTTGGTGCCCCTGGGCAGATGAGCTTAGGTCCGGAAGGATCAAATACAGCTCATTCCAGTTGTTGTTTATTGTGTTGGAGTTGTTAGGTGTTGTTTTGTTTTCCTTGCCTGTCCTTGTGTGTTTCCCCTCCCCCTGTCCCCCAAGTTGCTGGTCACCGTTGGAAGAAGTCACAAGGCAAGAAGAGAAGTGGAGGTGGCGGATCTCTGGGTGGGACCCGAAAGTATGTTTGCAGAGGGTAAGCAGATCCACTAAAGCACCGACATGGCAGTAACATGTGTGTCACATAATGTTAGAGGTTTTAACAGCCCTCAGAAACTACGCATTGCCTTTAAGGAGTATAGAAATATAAAAGCTGATGTGATATTTCTACAAGAGACTCACTTCGGCACTAGAAATAACCCGAGTTTCTTAGACGGGCACTTCCGCCAGTTCTATCTGGCCTCAGCGGCAGAGAAAAAGAAGGGGGTGGCGATACTGCTCCACAATAATTTGCCGTTTAAAGTAGGGAAAATCAAAAGAGACATAGACGGTAGATATCTTATCCTAACAGGGACGGTGAATGGGAGTAGTCTGACACTAGCATCGGTATACGCCCCATGTGAAGATGATCCTCAATTTTTTAGGACATTGTTTGCACAGCTGGATAGGGTAGCGGAGGGGAGCATAGTAGTGGTGGGAGATTTTAATAAACATTTAGACCCGACATTAGACAGGAACAAACTAAGAAGAATCAAAAGGGGAGGTGTCAAGGTGCCACGTCAGGGTACTAGGGACAGACAACTTGTATATATCTGGAGGGATCAGCACCCAGGAGAAAGGGGATTTACTTTTTACTCGCACCCACATGACAGCTACAGCAGGATCGATTACTTCTTTATGTCGAATAGACTGGTCCCGCAGATCTCCTTTCAGGAATCCATGATATTTCATGGTCAGATCATGCACCAATAGAGCTGCGGTGCTCCCAAATTAGGCTGGCTAGCCCAGGGGCAAATTGGAAACTCAATGAATCATTAATTAAGATCCCAGAGATCGCACAAAACATATGAGAAGAGATCTCAGAATTCTTTAAGATGAACAAGGGCAGTGTGGAATCTCACATAACGTTGTGGGAGGCTCATAAGGCCACTCTGAGAGGAATTTTGATAAACATAGCGGCGGGGAGGAAAAAAAAGAGAGAAGCCAAAATTAATCAGCTGAGAGAAAAGCTTCATGAACTCTCTATACTACATAGGAGTTGAAGGATGTAAGAATAGAACTTAATCTACTCCTTACCTCCCAGGCTGAAAAGACACCGAGTTGGACAAAGAGGAAATTTTTTGAAAAGGCGAACAAGCCAGATACTATGCTGGCAAATAAAATCTGCAACAGACAATCCAACTATACAATTCATGCAATTAAGACTAGGGAAGGAAAGTTAACCTCAAATCCCAAACACATATTTGAGGAGTTTAGAACATATTATGAAGGGTTGTATGATGGGAAGAAGGTGAAACATAACGCTAATACTAGAGACTTTCCTAGCAGACTTGGATTTGCCCAGGTTGACGAGGTTGGAGCGGGAGTTCCTGGAGAAGGAGTTCACAGCGGAAGAACTGCTAGAGGTAGTTACTAATCTGAAACCTGCAAAAGCTCCGGGCCCAGGCGGATTCTCAAATTTATATTAAAAAAAATATATTGGGATTCTGACCTCTTATTTGTTAAAGATGTACAATAATGTCCTGGATGGGGGGTCGTTCTCGGACCAGATGCTGCAGGCGTCCATCTCGGTGATTCATACAGTAAGCAGGGGAAAGACCCCACAAATTGCCCAAGTTACAGGCCGATCTCACTGATTAATTCGGATGTAAAAATCTACTCAAAATTGCTGGCCAATAGATTGAGTACTATTCTACCCAGGCTGATTCACCCGGATCAAGTTGGTTTCATTAAGGGTAGACAAGCGGCCGATAATACCAGGAGGGTTATTGATATTATAGATTACATTAATACCAACAAGATCCCAGGAATTATATTAAGCTTAGATGCAGAGAAAGCCTTCGATAGAATAGACTGGCCGTACCTGGATGCCACGCTTGCGGCGTTTGGATTTGGGGATAGAGTCTTTAGGGCAATTAAAGCATTATATACGAATCCTATGGCACGGGTAGTTCACGAGGGATTCCCGTCAGGATATCTCAAAATCAAGAGTGGCACAAGACAGGGCTGCCCTTGTTGTTCGCCTTATGCATGGAGCCACTAGCAGTCCGGATTAGGGGAACATGGACATTACAGGGATACAAATTCATTCCCAGGAACACAAGACAGCATTGTATGCGGATGATGTTATCCTGACGCTGTCCAGGCCCCTAGTCTCTCTACCCAACCTTTTTGACCTGTTGGAAAAATTTAATAGGATATCAGGATTTAAGATAAATCAGGCGAAATCTGAAGCCATGAGTCTAAATCTCCCAAAAGATACAGAAAAACTAATAGAGATTAATTTTAATTGGCAACCCAAAGCAATTAAGTACCTAGGGGTCAATTTGACCAAGGAAGTAAACCTGTTATATAAGGCAAATTATCCTAAACTCTTGCAGTCCCTGAAGAGAGAGTTAAAAGAATGGGCATCATATGGCATCTCATGGATTGGAAGAATTTATAGTGTTAAAATGAACCTTCTTCCCAGATTATTGTACCTCTTTCAGACGCTTCCCATACCCATAAATAATGCAGATATTAGGGACATGCAGACAAAGGTTCTTAATTTTATTTGGAAAAACAAAAAAGCACGAATAAAGGCTAGAATAATGATGAGGTCCAAAAACACAGGCAGACTGGCGGTACCTTGCTTGTTCTCATATTATAGAGCGGCCCAATTAAGTCAAATTATCCAACGGCATCTAGATCCGAAAGTACGCAGATGGGTGGGCATAGAGAGCGAACTATGCGCCCCACTAGAAATTAGTAACTTAATTTGGTACCCAAAATCTCGGCTCAAAGAGATAAAGAAACCGCTAGCCTCAATGAACAACTCAATTGCAATCTGGGAGACCACTAAATTTAGATGTGCTCTGACTATGAGGCACTCGCTGATGGCCCCATTGTGGGGGAACCCAGATTTTGCGCCAGGGATAGAAGAAGGGGGGTTTACATGTTGGAGGGATGGAGGGTACTGGAGATTGAAGGATCTGGAGGGCAGGGACACAATCAAAGCATTTAGCCAAATTCAGTCGGATAAGGACATTCCCAACACTGAATTTTTTCGATACCTCCAGATCAGGGCATTTTATACCAAACACATAAATCGTCCTAAGGTGACACATTTTGAGACGCTCTGTGCACGAGGGCATGACACAGGGGGACACACATCTAGACTGTATGGGGAGGTGATCGATCTTGGTAACAGCCACGGACTGAGATTAGGTTACATGATGCAGTGGGAGGCAGAATTAGGGAGGACGGTAGAGGACGAGGAATGGACAAAGATATTTGAGGCGGCAGCAAAGAGTTCGGTCTGCACGACGTTAAAGGAGAACTCATATAAGGTATTAATGAGGTGGTATCTCACCCCAGTCAGATTATCTAAATTTGTACCAGGTTACTCCCCCTTGTGTCCTAGACAATGTGGAGAGCCAGGAGACTTGTTGCACATGCTGTGGTCCTGCCCTCGTTTGGTCCCAATATGGGAACAGATTCGGGATTGGTTACAGAGGATCTTGGGCCTCGAAATTCCCCGGGATCCCTGGCTGTTTCTGCTAAACAAGCCATTGGAAGGTCTGTCACGGGCAGGTAACAAAATGATCGTTCACTTTGCAACGGCAATGAGGTGTGAGACCGCAGCATTGTGGAAACAGAACACGATTCCAACAATTGAAAAGATTCGGAACAGAATTTGGTTTGCCTGCCAGATGGAGAAGCTGACGAGTTTGGTCAACAACACTGGCTCAAATTTCCAAAAGGTCTGGTTGCCGTATTTGGCACAAACAGACATCCCAGGGGCGAGCAATGCCTCCATTTGGCTATGATAGAAATAAGTGAGTTCTCCTGTGACAGACGGCACTCAGGGAGGAGGCAGAGGTATCGCGACGGGCCTAGATAAGGAATGATTGGGTTGGGAAGTTAAGGCAAAACTTCTATATATAAAAAGCTTGCGAAGGCATGAGAAGCTGCAGAGGTCTCCCGCACCAGAATCAAAAGAAGGATGGAGAAGTGCAGAGACGTGCCAAGGATGGCATTGGATTGAAGCTCCTTGGTGACCCCCCCCCCCATACCTCTCTTCCCCAATGTGTCTTTCCCCCCCCTGTGCATGTTGGATGTGTGATTGGTGTTTGCGTCGTGTCAGTTCAGACAGATATAGACCACCTACAGAGCTTGTGGAGTGTTCTATAATGTGCAAAAACGTCTGTATCGTTTGAAAAATTAATAAAATATAAAGTTGAAAAAAAAAAAAAGGTTGGAGGAAAGGAGATTTCACCAGCAACAAAGGAAAGGGTTCTTTACAGTAAGGGCAGTTAAAATGTGGAATTCATTACCCATGGAGATTGTGATGGCAGATACAATAGATTTGTTCAAAAAAATGTTGGACATCTTTTTAGATAGGAAAGGTATACAGGGATATACCAAATAAGTGCATGGGAAGGATGTTGATCCAGGGATTAATCCGATTGCCAATTCTTGGCGTCAGGACGGAATGTTTTTCCCCCTTATGAGATATAATTGGATGATTTGACTCTGGGATTTTTTGTTTGCCTTCCTCTGGATCAATAAGTAAGTATAGATATAGGAAAACGTATCTGTTGTCTAAATTTAGCATAGTTTGAACTTGATGGACGTACGTCTTTTTCAACCTCATCTACTATGTAACTATGTAACTATATTGGGGATGAGAGGTATGTGCTTCCTCCTTCTTGCTCCACCATGACACCATTGGAGGAAGTTTCCTTAAATACCTGATCTGCTCAGTCTCTCATTGCTGAGCATAGCCTTGTGTGTGACGCCGTACCTTGCTGCATCCTGCCTTGTGCATTACCTGTCTTGATCCTGCTGCCAGACCCTACTTCGTTCATTGGACTCTGCATCTCTCCTCTCCTGACCGGCTTATGTATGACCATCCTGCACTCTCCAATCCTGACCTTGGCTACCCTCGCAACAACTACTTTCCACTCTCCAATCCTGATCTTGGCTAAGTACCCCAACGATCCGCTATTCTCCAGTCCAGACTCGGCAAGTATAAACTACTACTCTACCGTTATGGAGGGGATCCCCATGAATGCCGGGGGTTCCTAAATCAATGTTTCATTCAGTTTGAGATTAATTCTTCCCACTTTACCTCCTCTCGCGTTAAGGTGGCGTATATTATCTCTCTTCTTACAGATAACGCACTTGCCTGGGCTTCTCCTATCTGGGAACGGAGGTCTGATCTCACTCAAGACTTTGGAGCCTTAACCAGGGAGTTCCTTTAGGGTGTTCTATACGCCTGGGCGTAAGGTATCTGCTGCTTCTACCTTATTCTATATTTCTCAGGGTAACCACCCAGTTGCAAAACATGAACTCGAATTCAGGACCATTGTTGCAGAGATAGATTGGAATGATGAATCCTTGTCAGCTGCTTTCTGGCGGGGACTCTCCGAAGCCCTGAAAGATGAATTGGCTACTTCGATTGTCCCACCGATCTGGAGGATCTTATCGCCATTTGCATCATAGTGGACCATCGCCTTCAGGAAAGGAGGTCAGAGTGAGCTCACCTCCGTGTCACCACATCCCGGACAACTCCCGTTCAGGTGAGCACAACTGAACTCCCACCAATTGATACTTCCGAACCAATGCAACTGGGGGGTACTAGCCTTTAAGTCTGAGAAGCAACGTCGCATGAATGCTGGACTTTGTCTCTATTGTGGAAATTCCGGACACTTTGCCCATTTTTGTCCCAATAAGTTGGGAAACACGAAGTTCCCATGAGGCCCAGGGGAGTCTCATTGGAAACGCTTTCTCTCTCCCCTATCTCTGTTGATAACCATTCTAGGATCCTCCTTCCCATCACTCTATCAGGGGATGGGTTTCTTGTTTCTACACTCGCTTTCCTTGATTCAGGTTCTGGGGCAATTTAATAGATCAAGGATTTGCAGATCGCCAGCATATTATTCCCCTCAGATGTAGGGAGAACCCTATAGGCCTTGAGGCCATAGATGGAAGACTGCTCTAACCAGCCTTCATCTCACTGGAGACCGAGGTGAATAATCACCTAGAGAAAATTCAGCTTAACGTGATTCACATGCTTCAATAGGAGTAATCCTCGGGCTTCCCTGGTTATAGATTCACAACCCCCGGGTGGACTGGGTTAACTAGAAACCCATCCAATGGAGTCCCTTCTGTACCAAAAACTGCATTGTTGAATCCAGTATTAATTGTGGAACCACCACGTCCGAGGAGAAGGGAAGGGTACAATTGCCAGAGGAGTATGCCGAGTTGAGAGATGACTTTGATAAGGTCAAGTCTGAGGTTCTGCCTCTACATCGCCCCTTTGATTGTCCCATTGCCCGAGAACAAGGTCATGAGGGAATACATTGCCGAAAATTTACAGAGAGGATTCATCCGTAAGTCCACCTCTCCAGCCGGTGCCGGATTCTTCTTTGTGAAGAAGAAAGACGGTTCTGTACGGCCATGCATTGACTACCGGGGCCTTAATAAAATCACCATTAAAAATCGCTATCCACTTCCTCTCATATCGGAGCTCTTCAACTGCCTGCAAGGCGCTAATATCTTTACCAAACTAGACTTACGCGGTGCCTATAATCTTATCAGGATCCGTTAAGGCGACGAATGGAAAACTGCATTCAATACCAGAGATGGACATTATGAATACCTGGTCAAGCCGTTTGGTCTGTGTAATGCCCCAGCCGTGTTTCAAGACTTTGTCAATGACATTTTTAGGGCTCTTCTCAATTCTTTCATCTACTTGGATGACATCTTGATTTTTTCTAAATCCAAACAGGAACATGTGGCCCACGTGAAACAAGTACTCCTTCACTTACGGGGAAATCGGCTCTTTGCCAAACTCGAAAAGTGTCAATTTCATCAAGCTTCTACCGTTTTTTCTAGGATATATCATCTGTAATACCGGCCTTACCATGGATCCTGCTAAAGTCAAAGTGTTACTGGACTGGCCTCAACCCACCACTCTTACAGCCATTCAACGTTTCCTAGGATTTTCGAACTATTATTGCAGGTTTATTCAGAACTTTTCTTCCTTGGTAGCTCCTCTCACGGCATTAACTAACAAAGGAGCAGATCCCGCCTCTTGTCACCCATGGCCATCCAGACTTTTGCGCGTCTTAAGAAGGCGTTCGTGTCCGCCCCAATTCTTATCCATCCTGATCCCAAACTTCTATTTACCCTTTAAGTCGATGCATCGGATGTCGGAGTTGGCGCTGTTCTTTCCCAGAGGAAGAGCCCTCAGTCCAGGTTGCACCCCTGTGCCTTCTTTTCCAAAAAAAATTATTCTGCTGAATGTAATTACGATATTGGTAATCGTGAACTCCTGGCCATGAAACTAAAACTTGAGGAATGGAGACACCTTCTGGAAGGTACGGAAGATCCCATAACAATTCTGACTGACCACAAAAATGTGTTATACAGTACATTGAAGTGTACTTTATGTTCACCCTGGTGTACTGCGCTCCCTGACTTCTCGACACTGCAACTAGTAAAGGATCAACAAGGAAGATCCATTGAAGGTTGAGCTGCAATTGAACACTGGTTGTATATTTAATTTTTTTCCTTTTTTCTTTTATTGTTGCTTCACCATTATTGCTGGTTTTCTATTGCATGTTATTGTGCCCTACCTGGAACACCCTCAGGAGTGCCTGGGGATTTCCGTGTTCTTTAACAGTACATTGAAGGAGCACGTCGCCTGGGAGCCCGCAAAGCCAGATGGTCACTCTTCTTCTCAAGATTCAACTTTAAAATCTCCTACCTCTCCAGAACGAAGAACGTGAAAGCGGACGCCCTTTCTCGTCAATTCTCTCTGGACGACAAATCCGAGGACCAACAAAAACCCATTCTTCCTTCTAAATGTATCCTTTCTGCTACCACCTTCAATGCTCTTAAGGACATCGTCCTCCAAAATGACCACATTCCTGCCGGCCTTACGGTCCCCAAGGGCCGCCTTTACACTTCTTCTCTACATCGTAAAAAGGTTCTCGAATGGAGCCATTCCTCCAGATCAGCAGGACATCCCGGGACCAGGAGGACTTTGGACCTCATCTCTCGAACATTCTGGTGGCTTGAGATGCAGAGAGACATCAAGGATTTCGTAGCTGCGTGCCCAACTTGTGCCAGGACTAAAACTCCTAGGAATCTTCCTTCAGGTCTTCTTCAACCCTTGCCTGTTACTGATCGGCCATGGACACACCTATCCATGGATTTTGTTGTTGATCTGCCTATGTCCAGGGGCATGAACATGATCCTCGTGGTGGTGGATCGATTCTCAAAGCAATCACACTTTATACCTCTCAAGGGCCTTCCCAACTCTCCAAAATTGGCTGATATATTTGTCAGAGAAATCTTCCGTCTTCATGGAGTTCATAGTATCGGATACAGGCCCGCAATTCATATCTCGTTTCTGGCGTTCCTTTTGCTTGCAACTAGGCATCTCCCTCCATTTTTCCTCTGGGTATCACCCTCAAACAAATGGTCAGACTGAGAGGACCAATAATTCTCTAGAACAATACATACAATGTTTTGTGTCCAATTCCCAGGACAACTGGTCCGAGCTCTTGCCCTGGCCAGAGTTTGCTCATAACAACGCACATAGTGGATCAACCCTGGAATCCCCTTTTTTCGTGAACTACGGGTTCCGCCCGTCTACTCTTCCTCTCTCTTTTTCCTCATCGGGGGTCTCAGCGGGAGACGACAGGATTAAAGAGCTGCAAAATCTCTGGAAAAAGGTCCAGGTAAACATCAAGACAGGCACCAATAGGCAGAAGACCCAGGCAGATCGCCACCGCAGTCCTGCTCAGGATTTCAAACCCAGTGACAAGGTCTGGCAGTCATCCAGAAACATCAGACTAAAAGTCCCTTCCATGAAATTTGCGCCCAGATTTCTCGGACCATTCCCTGTCGCTGAAAAGATCAACCCGGTCCCGTAGCGGCTCTCTCTGCCTTCTCCTATGAGGATTCCGTCTGTTTTTCATGTTTCTTTACTCAAGCCAGTTGTCCAGAATGTGCATTCGGTTCCAGACTCACCTACTCGCTCTTATATGGTGCAAGGTCAACCTGAGTACGAGATACAGTCCATTCTGGACTCCAAGTTGTCTAGAGGCTCGTTACATTATCTTGTGCACTGGAAGGGATTCAGCTCGGAAGAAAGATCTTGGATCCTGAGCTACCGTGTTCACGCAGCCAGGCTGGTCCGCCTGTTTCATTTGAAATTTCCTAACAAACCATCGTGGAGTCGCCCGTAGGTCGCTCATTAAGGGTGGGTGTACTATGAGGATTCGCCATTCTGGTGACTGGAACCCACCTCTCCATCTTACCCCCTCAACCTTGACAGGCACTAAGGATGCGCGATACCAGGACGGTCCTGCTACACGCGTGCGGATGTCGCGCGATCAGTCTTTCCCTCCGCAGGTTTCGCCTCCAGTCTCCGCCCCCGCTCTGACGTGCGGCGCATTTGTTCGGCCAGTCTTCCCTCCGTATTTGTTCCCAGGCTCCACCCCCGCTCTGACGACAGACATGCGCGGTTTGCGAAAGACGCGCGATCAGGTTGCAACCCCCGTGACTTTGGTGACGCGCGCAGGACAGGTTTCTCCTGGACCCGTCTCCAGGCTCCTTTCCCGCTCGGATGACAGGCATGAGCGGTGCACGAGTGGTGCGCGATCGGGTCGCCACCCCCTGACGTCGATGACGGGTGCGAGACGTAGCTCTGCCTCCAAACCTAATCTGGCTGCACAATAGGACGCACCTGCGTGACCCAGCAGCCTATCTGCATCCTCCTTCTTGCTCCACCCTGGCTTACCATTGGAGGAAGGCTCTTTAAATACCTGCTCCGCTTCGTCTCTCATTGCTGAGCATAACCTTGTGTGTGATGCCGTGCCTTGCTGCATTATGTCCTGTACCTTGCTGCATCCTGTCTTGTGCATTATCTGTCTTGATCCTGCTGCTGCCTGACCCTGCTTCGTTCATTGGACTCCGCATCTCTCCTCTCCTGACCCGACTTAAGTATGACCATCCTGCACTCTCCAATCCTGACCTCGGCTACCCTCGCAACGACTACTCTCCACTCTCCAATCCTGACCTTGTCTAAGTACCCCAACGATCCGCTTTTCTCCAGTCCAGACTCGACAAGTATAAACTACTTCTCTACCTTCCATATTCCTGACCCGGCTTGCAAGACCAATCTACATCCTAGGCGTGCCCTCATGGTTGTAGGTTGGCGTTTATACAATTCCCTACCTCAGATTCGCGTTGCGTCTGGTTTCTGGTGAGCTACGCGTTACATCAGGACTTTGCTGACTATTTCAACGAAAAGGTGGAATCCATTAGTCAGAACATCTCCTCTGTTTACTCCTCCCATACTACACTGCTTACTAACTCTCCTCCTGCCTTCCTTGACTCTTTTCCACTGTCGCAGAGGAGGATGTGTCACTGCTGATCTCCTCTTCTCCCTCCACCACTTGCCCTCTTGACCCCATTCCCTCCCATCTCCTAAAACATCTTGTTCCTACTATAACCCCTACGCTCACACAGATATTTAACACCTCCCTCTACTCTGGTGCCTTTCCCTCCTCCTTCAAGCATGCAACCGTTATACCATTACTCAAAAACAGCAAGCTTGACCCTACCTGTCTTTCCAACTATCGACCTGTCTCCCTCCTGCCTTTTGCCTCTAAACTCCATGAACGTCATGTTTTCTCTCGCTTGCTCCACTTTCTCAACACCTATTCTCTTCTAGACCCTCTACAATCTGGCTTCCGCATGGCTCACTCGACGGAAACAGCCCTCACTAAAATAACTAATTACCTCCATGCTGCGAAACACAGAGGTCATTATACTCTGCTCATATTACTCGACCTCTCTGCAGCATTTGACACTGTGGACCACCCTCTTCTCCTCCACATTCTCCATACTCTTGGTATTCGTAACACAGCTCTATCCTGGGTCTCCTCTTACCCCTCTCATCGTACTTTCAGTGTCTCTTCTGCTAACGCCTCCTCCTCTATCGATCTCTCTGTGGGGGTACGAGAGGGCTCCGTCCTAGGACCTTTTCTCTTTTCCCTGTACACACTTTCTCTAGGTGACCTAATCACATCTCTTGGGTTTAAATATCACCTTTATGCTGACGACACACACATTTACTTTTCAACCCCTGACCTTACACTTGCTGTACAGACCAAAATTTCTGAATGTCTCTCTGCTATATCATCCTGGATGGCCCTCCGCCGACTTGAACTTTACATGACAAAAACAGAACTCCTCATACTTCCTCCCAAACCTGGCCTTACTACCTCCTTACACATTACTGTTGGAAGTATCATCATTCACCCAGTAGCCCAAGCACGCTGCCTAGGGGGTCACACTCATCTCCTCTCTCACATTCTCCTCTCACATTCAAAACATCTCTAAAACCTGTCGCTTTTTCCTCCGCAATATTAGAAAGATACGGCCTTTCCTCTGTTGCTCGACTGCTAAAACTCTGACTCAGGCCCTTATTCTCTCCCATCTCGATTAGTGTAACCTCCTGCTGTTCGGCCTTCCTGTCTCTCGTCTATCTCCCCTACAATCTATCCTAAACGCTGCTGCCAGAATCGCTCTGTTCTTTCCTAAATCTGTCTCCGTGTCCACCCTCCTGAAATCACTCTCCTGGCTTCCTATTAAATCCCGAATCTCGACTCAATTCTCCTCCTTACTTTTAAAAGCTTTACACTCTTCTGCCCCTCCTTACATCTCAGCCCTAATTTCTCGCTATGCACCATCCCGACTCTTGCATTCTGCTCAAGGATGTCTTCTCTTTACCCATTTGTACCTAAAGCCCTCTCCCGCCTTAAATCTGTCTCACTGACTGCCCCGCACCTCTGGAATGCCCTTCCCCTCAATACCCGACTAGCTCCCTCTCTATCCTCCTTTAAGACTCACCTTAAGACACACTTGCTTAAAGAAGCATATGAATAGCACTGTGGATAATACTAGACACATGATACATAAAGCTTTTTCCCCTTGCAGAAGCACTTACCAGAATGCCCTCCTATTGTTTCTGTACGTTCCTCCTACATACCAATTAGATTGTAAGCTCCTTGAAGCAGGGACTCCTCTTCCTAAATGTTACATTTATGTCTGAAGAACTTATTCCCATGACCCGTTCTCTATATTTGTTATTTATAAGATTGTCATGTGTATTACTACTGTGAAGCGCTATGTACATTAATGGCGCTATATAAATAAAGACATACAATACAATATGTTTACTTATGCTTATGTTCATGTAATGCAGGCCTGCCCAACTCGTAAAGTGTGAAGGGCCGAACTGCTCCAAGGAAAAAAAATTTGGGCCGCACGGGTTAAATCATCATCATCATCATCATCATCTCTCCCCCAGCACCTCTCATCATCATCATCATCATCCTCATATCTCCCCCAGAACCCCTCACTATCAACCTTTACGATACTCCCCATCTATCTCTCATACCCCCAAATCTCCCCCTCACCCACACAATACCCCCTCCACATCAAACACACAATACCCCCCTCCACATCAAACACACAATACCCCCTCCACATCAAACACACAATACCCCCCTCCACATCAAACATACAATACCCCCCTCCACATCCCCCAGCCCATTCCATATGAGCAGCCCCCCCCCCCAAGTCAGCATCCCCCCCATGCCTCTCTTCACTCAATATGACACTCTCTCCCCCTCCTCTCAATATGACTCTCTCCCCCTCCCCTCAATATGACACTCCCAGCTCCCCTCAATATGACACTCCCCCCTCAATATGACACCCTCTCTCCCTCCCCTCAATATGACAGCCTCTCTCCCTCCCCTCAATATGACACTCTCTCTCCCTCCCCTCAATATGACACTCTCTCTCTCTCCCTCCCCTCAATATGACACTCTCTCCCCCCCTCAATATGACACACTCCCCCCCCTCCTCTCAATATGACACTCTATCCCCCCCCGCAACTCACATCACACTCTCCCCCCCTGCACCTCACATCACTCCCCCCCTGCCCCTCACATGTCAGCAGCCCCCCCCCTCACATGTTAGCAGCCCCCCCCCCCTCACATGTTAGCAGCCCACGCCCCCCTCACATGTCAGCAGCACCCCCTCACATGTCAGCAGCCCCCCCCCCTCACATGTCAGCATCCACCCCTCACATGTCAGCAGCCCCCCCTCACATGTCAGCAGCCCACTCCCCCCACACATGTCAGCAGCCCCCCCCCCCACCAGCCCATTTTTCACCCCCACCCCCCCCACCAGCCCATTTTTCACCCCCCCCCCACCAGCCCATTTTTCACACCCACCCCCCACCAGCCCATTTTACACACACACACACACAAACACACACACACACACACACACACACACACCTTAGGCCGGGGTCATAGAGGCTTCAGGAGAGCGGAGGCGCGCTAACGCTGAGGCTCGCCTGCTTGAGTCAGCGCGATTCCACGGACTTGCAGGCGAGCCAGCGTGCGCAAAGGGAGCCGGGGGGAGGTGGTTGGAGGCGGGGCAGTGACATCGCTTGGCCAATCGCCCGCGACGCACTAACGTCAACGTCACAGCGCCGTGACGTTGACGCTGCTTAAGGCTGATTGGATGTTTTCAGCCGACAGCGCTCTGAAAAACAGCTTGGCTGTCGGCTGAAAATTCCAAAGCCTCCGCACACCTGCGGACGCTCGCGTGAGCCCCCTCTCAAGCATCCTCATTGAGGATGCAGGGGCTCTGTGCCGAGCGTCCGCATGGCTCAGCGCGGCCTGTCCTGGCCTTAGATCAGCACATCCCTCTCCTCCCCGGTACTAACCCCCGCCCCCCCCTTGCTCTGACCTCCCCGGCATCCTGCTATTGAAAAAAAAAACACACGGCTGCTCATGCTGCTCCTCCTCATGCTGCTGCTGCTGCCCCCGTGCACCGCAAAACCCGGGGGCTGGGAGGGAGAGAGAGGGAGGGAGGAGGGGGGGGATGAATTGCCGCCATTTTTTTAAACTTTTTTTTTTTAATTTATTTAATTAACTGGCGCCCGGACGGAGTCATCGCGGGCCGCACAGAGAGGCCAGACGGGCCGTATGTTGTGCAGGCCTGATGTAATGTATTAAAGCTCCCCTGACTCATAAATTGCACATTCTGGAACATTCTGCATACAGCAGCGGCAGCTTTTATTCGAGTAAAAGCCGCCGGCTGCATGCGTCTGTGACGTCACAGTCACATGCGCGCCCGGCTTCCCCGGCTTCCCCAGGCTTCTCCGACACCCCTGGAGATCAAATTAAGGTAAGCGGGGGTGCGGGGAAGCAGAGGGGCAGAGCAGGAGCCGGGTTCGGGAAGGGGAGTAAATTGCGCGCGAAGTGGAGGGGGGGTGCGTGGGGGAAATGCGGCGGCGCGCGGTTATTACTGGCGGCAGCTGGGGTAGATCCCGGCATGCCGCCGGCATTTAGTGCAATAAAAGATGTCGCTACTGTATATAGTTCACTAAATAAATAACCCATTTGTATTGCACACCTTTTCTCATTACACTGTTTATCAAGCCAATAGAGCTGATAAAATTAAAATCTGTATGTCTTAATACAGTACAAGTTTTGTTACATTGGAGTAATATTCTAATAATAATATTAGTACACACATTGACACGTTATGTTCGATTTAACCCACTTTGGACTTTTTCTGATACCTTTAACCATAGGGATGCTTTTTCACTGGAACATGCTCTGCTCTAGCTCTGTTGCGTTATTAAACACCAGATAGGCCAGCAACCATAATTTGTGGCAAACCACTCTGGCTGCAAAGGAGTTAAAAAGGGGATTGGCTAGAATTGTTACGTTCCTCGCACTTCAAGGTCGTTATCCATTCCTACCACTATTCAGGTAATTTAGTAGTTTCTTTATTTCACCTGGGGGCAAGTCAAATTCTTTCTATATATTCCTTGTGCTCACTCCCTCACCCAGCACCAACCAGTGCAGGCACTCTCCCACCCTTACCCCCCTCTCTCCCCCCCCCCCCCCCCCCGCCCCGGGGCAAGTGGATGAAAAACATAATAACATAATCTCTCAGCTGCACAAACCGGTCTAAACTGGGGATATTAACTATTCTCCATGCACTGACTACTACCATTTAACCCACTTGTTTCTCTAAGGAAGTTTGGTGTATCTCTCCACTGTAAATTGCTGTCCTTCAAGGAGTTAAGAGGTTAAATGCAGGTCCAAACATAGACATGCAGATTTACAAAGTGGAGCCTGGTTACTTGTGATAAAAAAGGGGTGACATTTTATCTACTTGGACAAACCGTTTCAACTGGACAGAAAGAGGAAATTAACCTCAGTCTTCCATCACACACACTAATCAATCTTTTGCAAGGTTGTGACTTCCAATAATAGTTTGGTCTCTGGTGCTTTTGATTGGCAGATGCTTCCTGAGATGATATGCAGGCCAGTAACATGATGGGTCCTTGCTTTGTGTTCTTACAATAATCCACAAAATATGTATTTTTCTTTTCTACTGTAGGATAGGGCTGCACATCTTCTTTTGTATGGTGCTTTATACAGTATTCTCAAAGTGCCAAGTGTCGGACCATCTTGTTTCTCTAGGTCAGAGTTTCCCAACCTTTTTTACATTGTGCTCCCCCTGGTGCAATATAGCGGTCAATTACTGCATGAGCTTTCAAAGTCACGCCCCACAATGCTTTGCTGCTGTGGATACAAACCATTGTGGGGAGCGACTTTAGAAGCTCCTGTTGTAATTGACAGCTATACCACCCAAGCAAAGGTCAAGTTTGGGGTCTTACTAAGTGCTCAGTTCCCACATGGGCTCAGGAACCTTCTATACTGCCTAAAATCCGCCATTACAACTTTTTTTGGGGGGCTGGCGGGGGGCGGCTATCTTTTTGGAGACACCTTACGAAGCCCTAGGGTTTCCTGAATCCCCTGTTGGGAAACCTTGCTCTAGTTGGTTCAAATACATTGGAAAACCTTTGGGGCAGGAATTACCTTCTCTCTTTGTGTATCTTTATGTTTTACCACTATTGTGTAACCGGTTCTCAGCATTGTTCTGTGCATAGTTCTGGGCTTAATTCAAAGAAAGAATAACATTCGGAGGAATGTGCAGGTAGGAGGACAATGTTTTCTATACTGAGCGAATGGGAGTAAAGCCATGATAAAGCTTAGTACCCTTTGGTGGATCTGAACCTTAGTCTTAAAAGCATCCTGCATTGCTCTAACAAATGCAGATTATAACTAAACTACTCCTAGATAAATCCTCTCAACCACCATATCCTTCAGGTAGAATAGTACATTTATTGAAGAAGAAAGCAGAAAAGAGTCTGTAAAACCACTCAAAGGGTCACCTACTGTCTGTTGAAATATTGCCTTTTTGACACATTAACACCTGAGTAAGAACAGTGCAAGTTATGATGCACATCACCATTGCAGTGTATGTTCAAGGCAGGGTCAACCTGCACAGGAACGCAATACATGTTTATCCCCATAGCTAAGGTGACGGTATTTTTAAAGTGACAAACCCAGGACAAATGTTAAAAAATCATAAAAATTTTCATTTGATACGGATTTTTTGCACTTTCAGCAGTAATTGCATATTTATTATAACAGTTATGTTTTTAGGAAACTTTTTTTGGGACTTCCATAATAGTATTTGCAAACATTTGAATTTGGCATAAATTGCATTTGAACTATTTATACTCTTCAGAGGAGTGAATTTGTTACAGGAAACTGTTATCCTTACACGCTCTATTATAAAATGCCAAACAACTTTAATCTTTACAATTCATAGTTATCAAAATTTATTTAGGTGTATCCACTTTCATGCAGCTTTTTTCTTCAGAACAAACACTAAAGACACGTTCAGTGGGGCTATTAGTTCCTGGTAAGCAAAAAGCAAACTCGACAATTAACTTCATAAACTGACAAGGGATAGAATCAGTGCTGGAAATGGGATTTTTGAACTGGGGATATGGCTAAATTCATCAATGTTATTAACCTCCATTAGTCCCAGTGAAATGATAATGGCCAATCTTTTCACTGAATCACAATTCAAGTCTATCTGCTGGTTAATGTGTTCGCTATTTGCTGGTCAGATAGAGTTGCAATTAAAGTCTTCTACTGGTTAATAAGTTTAACTATTTACTGTTCAGATGGAGTGTGGGCTCTAACTGCTAATTACATAGAATGCTCAAAAAAGATACTTCTATCGCTTCTAGACTTTAATTCTATTATGAGCTTAATCCTGTTACAATTTCACTGGGAGTATAAAAGAAGGTTACAACAGAAGAACCCTTGAGAAAGCCGACTGATACCAATAGGCGAAACGCATTGGGAAGCGACCCTCCAAGGACCCCGTTCTACTACCTCTGAAACCAACCTGGGACTCCTGCAATGCTGATGCAGATGCGAAAGCCGGAGCAGAAAGGAAAGCGTGCGCGCTGACCCACGAAGACGAGCAGGCAACGAGATATATTCAGAGTGGGTGAGAGTTGGCCCTTATGACACTTACTGTTTGAATTTGTTTTCTTTTCCCCCCGGTCAACCAATATTTCCACATTTAATAAATGATGTTATGCTTTCTATGCTATGTGTTTTATTCAAATAGTTGTTGTGGTGAAGGAAGCACACAGGAATCAGGATTGTAAGAAACTTATTTAAAACTTACATAAAACACAGACAAAGCTCAGTTTTAGCACATCTAGTGAAACTCATACACGGTACAGTGCCTAAATATATATGTATAAATATCTATTAAGTAAAATGGTCTTTTAGTTTGACATTTTTGGCCAAAATTGTTGTAAGCCCCTGAGCCAACTTCACGGCAGACCACAATTCAGGGGTCCCTAACGCTAATATAAATTCTTAATAACCTGTGTAATAACAGGAAGAATGATTTATATTAAATCTGTCAATATTAGTTGCAAAGTTCTAAGTCTGATTGAAGCCTTTATTAACCTGTACATTACCAGGAAAAGCACTCTGTATTAGAGTTGTCACAACCATCCAGCAAGCAAACAAGTTCCCCTGTGTGGACCTATTTTGATCTGGTTTGAAACTGATTGGCCGGCGAATTCAGTTAAACAACAATTCTACTTGTTACCAAGAAGAACAAAGAAAAACCAGTCAAACAAAAATGTAAATGAATCCAACAAGTGCACTGTTAAAGTGCACTTAAAACAGAAGGGTTAATTCTGAAGAACCCTTGATGGGGGATACCGAGCAAAGCACCCCGCCTAACGCCCACTGGGAGGCAAACTCTGAAACCGTCCCAGTGGACTCGGCGTACGAGTACTCTGCCCGAATACGGGAGTGCACCAGCGCCCGGAACATGGCCACGATGTTTGTTGGGACCCTCCCCTCCAAACACTGCTTCCTGGTTTTACAAATGGCTACCTTAGCCAATGCCAGGAGCAGGTTGACCAGCAAATCCCTAGGCTTATCGTTCCGGGACACTGGGCACCCAAAAATAAAAAGATGAGGTGAAAAACCCAGCCAGAACTTCAGTAGAAGGCTCCTCAAGAAAGACATGAGGGGCTGCAGTCTAGCGCAACTTGAATAAATGTGATATACGGACTCCCGCTCGCCACAGAAGGGACAGGCAGCGGGGGAGTCTGTGAAGTGTGCCAAATACTCTCCTGTGCTCAGTGCACCGTGGAGGACCCTCCAACCCAAATCCCCAGCGGGACCGGGAACCAAAGATGAATAGAGTTCCCTCCACCGGGGTCTCTCGCCCTCGTTCGCAGGGAATACCCGCCTCCAGATGGTGTCTGGGCGGGTGACAAGGGCGAGGTAATGCACTATATGGAGCACAAGAGAATACAGGACTTTCCTCGGCATGCCGCGGAAACACGCCGGGGACATATCCCCCAACTTGCTAAGGTTGGGGGAGAGAAGAGCCCGAGGGGGTTGCCGTGGCTTCGGTTCAACGCAAAGATCCGGAGAGCTGAAGTTGATAGGTTGAGAAGGCTCTCCTGTCTGCAATATCCCCTCAATGAAGGTGCGTGAGTCGGGGTGGATGGCATCCGTAATCTCCTGGATCAAGCGATGAGGGATGCGGGCAGTACGCAGACCCATACGGGGCGCGAGCACCTCTGCTCTTACCCAGTATCGCCGCCCATAGTCCAGGAGATCCCCGACTCTGGTCACCTGCGCCAGGATTAGCCGGCGGCAAATAGAGGGTGAATCCAACATCCGAGCCCCCACTGCCGGATTATACAGCAGGGGCTCGGCGAGGAAATCAACCCCCACCGCCTGTTCCTTCCTGGTTACGGAGACCAGTTTCCAGGCCTTAAGTAAGTCCTGATAGTATGCCGGCAGCACCGAGAGGTCTCTACCTAAACCCTCGGGCCTGATGATAAACAGTTGCCGGTCATACCTCATATTGCGTAGCTGGCGAAAGAAACTGGTTGCCAGCTGGCACCACTGCGGAGACGGATCTGCGAATAGGTATCTCTGCAGGTATTGGAGGCGGAAAGTGTGTAACTGGGAGCGGACACACACCACTCCCTGTCCACCCTCCTCCAAAGGGAGACACGCAACTCCCGCAGAGACCCAATGCTTCCCTATCCAGAGAAAATCCATCAACTTCCTCTGGATCTTGTTGATAAATTCGGGGGTCGGACCCATGGCTATCAGCCGGTGCCAAAGCTGACTGGCCACCAGCTGATTAATCACCAGGGTTCTTCCCCTGAGGGAAAGCATTCTCGACAGATACACCCATGACCCCAGACAAGCAACGACCCGTTCTTCAAGATCACTGAAGTTTTCCTGGGCCGGGACCTCCGCAGCAGACAGGTAGACTCCCAGATACTTGAGAGTATCGCTCTCCCACGAGACATTCCGAAACGCGGGGGGCAAGGAGTCCACCTGTAAGGGACCCATCAGAATGCCGGAGCACTTGGACCAGTTGATCCGAGCAGAAGAGGCCGCGGTATAGACCTCTTGTCACGCTTGTGCCCGCTCTAGATCATCTAGGTCCTGGGCCACGAGGAGCATGTCATCGGCATAAGCCGACAGGACTACCCGCATGTTGGGTTCCCGCAGCACCAGCCCGGTGAGCCTCCTCCTCAGTAGGCAGAGGAAGGGCTCAATGGCCAGCGCGTACAGTTGCCCAGACAGGGGGCACCCTTGACGTACTCCCCAACCAAACACAAAAGGTGCCGTCAGGGACCAGTTGATCTTCACCAGACACTCTGCAGAGGCGTACAGCATCTGGAGAAAGCCCACAAATTGTGGGCCGAAGCCAAACGCCTGCAGGGTCTGCATAAGGTAACGGTGATCCACTCTGTCAAACGCCTTCTCTTGATCTAGGGACAGGAAGGCGAGTGATAGACCAGTCCTTTGTGCATAGTGCATCAGGTCCCGGACCAGAAAGATGTTGTCATGAATACTCCGGCCCGGGACAGTATAGGACTGGTCGGGATGAATCACCTCTGCCAGCACGGACTTGAGCCTCAGCGAAAGCGCTTTGGCTACGATCTTATAGTCCGTGCTGAGCAGTGATACCGGTCGCCAGTTGGAAATCTGGCGGAGATCCCCCTTCTTCGGCAGCAGAGACAGTATTGCCCGCCGACACGAATCTCCCAGAAAAACCGGAAGAACTCCACAGTCAGCCCGTCTAGACCCGGCGTTTTTCCGCGGGACATGAGATTGAGGGCTTCAGAGAGCTCGGCCAGGGTCAAAGGTAACTCAAGCCGCTCCCTTCCATCCTCACCGACTGTGGGAAGCCCCTCCCATAAGACCCTGCATTTATCTGGCTGGATTGACTCCGGAGAGAAAAGATCTACATAGAATCTCCGGGTTCTGTCCCGGATGCTCTCCGGGTCAGTCAGAGGAGTACCGTCCTCTGCCAACAAGCAGGTGATATGTCTACGGTTTCCCCTCTTTTTCTCCAGCGCGTAGAAGAGGCGCGACCCGCGATCCATCTCCCGAAGGAAGTGGATGCGGGATCGCACATACGCCCCCCGAGCTCTCCGATCTTCCAAGTCCTGGAGAGCGTACTTCCTCTCCACGTACATACTCTGCAGGTATTGGTCTCCTGCCACAGACAGCCGCTTCTCGAGATCGAGAACCTCCTCCCTGAGGGCCTCGATCTCTGCATCGCGCTGCCCGCTGACACCTCTGGTGTACTCCTGGCACACGAGGCGCAGATGAACCTTGCCCACGTCCCACCACTGCTCTAACGTGGCAAATTCTGACCTGCAACCTCTCCAGGCCATCCAAAAGTCTCGGACCGACGTCTCAAACCCCTTGTCCTCCAACAAAGTATTGTTGAAGTGCCAATATGCGGCTGAAGGTGCTGCAGGTAGCAGCGTCACCGTAACGGACGCACAATTGTGGTCCGAAAACGGCGCCAGCCTAATGGCACTGGACTGGGCTCGTGACAGGCTGTGGCTGGAAATATACAGCCTGTCTATCCGGGACCAGGACATCCGTTCACCCCTAAACACCCTAACATGTGTGAACTCAGTGGATGCCTCAGGATGTTGTTCTTGCCAGACGTCTACCAAGGAGTAGCGGGTGATGACCTCCCGCAAGGCCGATGCAGAGCACAGGTGTGGCTCCGGACCATTCCGGTCTTTCCGAGCCTCGAGGGTACAATTAAAATCACCCCCGAGCACCACGTATTCGTTCGTGTCGACTGTCTCCAGGTATTCAGACATTCTGAAGAAGAACTGCCTTCTCAGGGGTCCGGTGGCAGGAGCATGCATGTTCAGGAAATTAAACGTGTAGTCCTCGTGTCGGACCCTGATATGCAACAGGCGACCTGGAACAACCGCTTTGGCAAGCAGCAGCTCTGGTTGAAAGGACTCAGAGAACAGGGTCACCACCCCACTAGATGATGAAGTGAGGTGGCTGAAGAAAACACTGCCTCGCCACTCCAAATGCCAGCTGGCTTCAGCCTCTGGAGTGGTATGGGTTTCCTGCAGGAAACTCACGGAATACATTCCCTTCTGTAAAAAGGAGAGTACCCGAAACCTGCGCAACCCGTCCTTACAGCTGTTTACATTTAGCGTACCGATGCTCAAAGCCATTGGTAGTCAAGGGTTTTTTCCTTCCCACAGGTGCTCAGGGTGCTATACCCCGAGAAGCCTTTATGTGCTCTCGCATCAATTTGTAGAACTTTAGGGCACGAACATGTTCATTAGACCCTGAGATTCTGGCCTTGCGGTTGGCCCTGGTGTATACAAAAAGAGAGTGGAGAATGAACGAAGCATCCTTCCACTTCTTGAGGGCCAACTTCACCTTCTTTTTTCCGTGCTTGTGAAGGGTATCTCCTAAGAACTCATCTATCTCCTGGGCAGGGATAACGGGGCTCAAGGAGCCCACCGACTCCGCAGTGCCAGAGGACTCCTCACTGAGCCCCAACTCCCCAAGCTCCTCTTGGCTGAAAAACTCAAGATCCCCGCCCCTCTCTGCGGGAGCATTTCTCAGCCCTAGAGTGGGTCCCCTCTTCGGTGTTTCCACAAGGGGGTCCACTATATCCTCCACATCCAACCCCGGGGTAGAATCTTCAGGGGTATCTGGAGGCGGTATGATGGAGGCAGCGGTCTCCCGAGTATCCTCGGGAGCCACAGATTCACCCAGTGCCCTCCTAATCTCCTCTATCGCCGTGTGGATAAATGGGAAGCCACAGGTGTTCGCACCAACTGCGGGAGGGCACTCGCCAACCACGGGAGGGCACTCGCCAACCGCGGGAGGGCACTCGCCAACCGCAGGAGGGCACTCGCCAACCGCGGGATGGCACTCGCCAACCGCGGGAGGGCACTCGCCAACCGCAGGAGGGCACTCGCCAACCGCAGGAGGGCACTCGCCAACCGCAGGAGGGCACTCGCCAACCGCAGGAGGGCACTCCTCAGCATGCACCCCAAGGAGAGAGTCCAGCTTGGCAGTCATCTCTGACAAAGACCAAAACTCCCTGCGAAGAGGGCTCACGTCAGACACCCTCCAGGTGTATCCTGAATTGCTCGCTAAAGCCTCCTCTCCTACACCTGTCTTCCCCGCTCCATCCTCTAAATCCTCAACCATGGGGGTCAGCCCTAGCCAATCCCCTCCTTCCGGTGACATAAAACCTGACTCGGCCTCAGGTGCTTCACCCGAAGGTGGTACAGCCGGAGGGGGATTCTGGTCGACCCCCGAGTCTCCGAAGACAGCTACTTTCGGTGTGATAGGTTCACCGAAGCACAAGTCCCCGGGGGATGTTCTCCATCTGGGAGGAGTGTGGGAAGGCATCCCAACGTCCATTTCTAGGGGCAAAGCCTTATGTTGTTGAGCACTTTGATCTTCCACCCCAGGGACGCCGGGTACCTCCTCTTCCCCTTGCATTCCCTCCAGATCTTCGAGGGGGTGGGGCCTGCATATTTATGGGTTCTGGCTCACACTGGCTAATCTTAACCAGTGGGCCGGAAAGGGCCACCCTGTGCGGAATTGCTGTTACATTCCGCTTCGGAGACTTCTGAGGGTGAACGTAATACGGTTCACCCTCCTCGCCCTCCTTAATCACCCTCTTGTTTTTGGTTTTAAAAGGCTTCTTCCTGGGGGGTGCTTTCCCAGAAGAGGGTGCCACTGTCTCTCCAGCCGGAGCTTCCTCCTGCTCCCCCGCACCCTGTACGGTGCTTACATTGGGGGTAAGGTGTTCTTGGGGGGGGGGCAGTGACAACAGAGGGTGACTGTTCTGGGGTGACTCTTTTCTTCTCCCTCTTTTTTTGGGGGAGAGGTTCAGATGTCACTGTTTGAGATGGAGCAGTGACATCTTCTGTGGTCCCAGGGGGGACCTGGGCTCTCAAGGGCTTTTCCTTCTCCCTCTGTTCTTTGGGGAGAGGTACAGATGTCACTGTTCCAGATGGGACAGCGACATCTCTTGTGGTCCCAGGACGGACCTGGGCCCCTGA
The DNA here is from genome assembly GCF_040206685.1 of Ascaphus truei. Classification (NCBI taxonomy): domain Eukaryota; kingdom Metazoa; phylum Chordata; class Amphibia; order Anura; family Ascaphidae; genus Ascaphus; species Ascaphus truei. Next base: position 4,331,715 of record NC_134488.1, read on the forward strand.
GGGCCCCGCTGTGGTGGGCACAGCGGTATGGGGTGTCTTGGCAGAGGGAGGGGCGGGTGTAGGAGTTGGGATAGGTCCTCTGTTCCCTTAGAGGCAACTCCTGTGAGTATGCCCCAGCTCCTTGCACAAATAGCACCTTACCCCCTCCGTGCCATAGTACACGGTGTATGTTATGCCCTCGTAGCGCACCCCAAAAGAACCCTCCACAGATTCAGTGCTCCCCGGCAGCAGCAGTTGTACCTGCCGCCTAAATGAGAGTACATGCCTCAGCGCCCTATCTCTGCAGCCCAAAGATAATTTTATTATGGGGGACTTAATGTCTCCCAGGGCTTGCAGGTATGGCTTCATGAGGCTATCTGGAATGAAGGGGGGCACATTTGACAGAATGACCTTTGTGCCTAACCCCTCCATGGGTTCTATAGGGATGTATTTCCCCCCTACACTGATGCCTTTCTGCACCAGGGTGTGAGTGGCAGCCAGCGTACGGAGGAAGAAAATGCCCCTCCCATACATTTTGCTGGCCGCCACCACAGCAGAGGGACCCACCACATCAGCCACAGCCCTCACATATATCTCCATGTTTAGGCCAGGAGACATTGGGCACCTCACCCCAAGCTTCCTGCTCAGACAGGGCGTGGCCCCAGCATTGTTGTTGCTGGGGCCAACGCCTGCAACTGCCACATGCGCCCATGTTGGAACTGGGACTGCAGGGGTTACGCTGCTAACAGGTGCTGGGGGAGGCGTGGCCAGGGCACTGGAAGGACCAGGCCTAGGGCTGTGACTAAGAGTGTTGCTCCTAGGGGCCACAGTTTTTGGTGTTCTGTATCCGGGCGTCGCCCCCATTGCCGTACTTGTCCTATTCCCCTTTCCAGGCATGATAACAAATAAGCCTCTAAGTCAGGGGAGGGTATTGCTTAGGGAGAGAGGTGCAGAGAGGAAACTGTCTCTTTAAGAAGAGATCTCTCTGCAAGGGGAAAAAACAGCAGCTTTTAAAAACCTGCTGCAGTTTTAAATCTTTTCCCCCTTATTAGTTACTCTCTCTCTGTTGTAATAAGCAATCACCACAATTTTACAAGTCTTTAAAGAAAAGACACAGAGCTCTCAATTGCAAGTGAGAAAGGAATCAGGCTTAAGAAAAACAAAAGAGTGAAATTGGAAGTTTAAACAACCAGTAAAAACCTCCAGTAGTGAGGGAGGAGAGAGGGGGTGAGACTGCAGTTTTCCAGACAGCTAAACTGCAGCTATGCTGGGTTAAAACACTGCAGCCCCTGGGTGAAAAACCAAAAACGGTTTTTAATCCTGAAAATGCACCCAAAACCCTCTATAAAAACTCCCAGTATACTCACAGTATACTCCCCCACAGATCCACAACAAAATATAATAAACAAAGAAAGAATAAAGCCGATTCCTTACCAAATGCCTGGGAGCTCTGCACATACGCTTCTGAATGGAAGGAGAAGCAGGATCCAGCCAGGAAAAGCACTCTGTATTAGAGTTGTCACAGCCAAACTGCAAGCAAACAAGTTCCCCTGTGTGGACCTATTTTGATCTGGTTTGAAACGGATTGGCCGGCGAAGCCGGCCAATTCAGTTAAACAACAATTCTACTTGTTACCAAGTAGAACAAAGAAAAAACCAGTCAAACAAAAAAGTAAATGAATCCAACAAGTACACTGCTAAAGTGCACTTAAAACAGAAGGGTTAATTCTGAAGAACCCTTGATGGGGGGTACCGAGCAAAGCACCCCGCCTAACGCCCACTGGGAGGCAAACTCTGAAACCGTCCCAGTGGACTCGGCGTACGAGTACTCTGCCCGAATACGGGAGTGCACCAGCGCCCGGAACATGGCCACGATGTTTGTTGGGACCCTCCCCTCCAAACACTGCTTCCTGGTTTTACAAATGGCTACCTTAGCCAATGCCAGGAGCAGGTTGACCAGGAGATCCCTAGGCTTATCGTTCCGGGACACTGGGCACCCAAAAATAAAAAGTTGAGGGGAAAAACCCAGCCAGAACTGCAGGAGAAGGCTCCTCAAGAAGGACATGAGGGGCTGCAGTCTAGCGCAACTCGAATAAATGTGATATACGGACTCCCGCTCGCCACAGAAGGGACAGGCGGCGGGGGAGTCCGTGAAGTGTGCCAAATACTCTCCTGTGCTCAGTGCACCGTGGAGGACCCTCCAACCCAAATCCCCGGCGGGACCGGGAACCAAAGATGAATAGAGTTCCCTCCACCGGGGTCTCTCGCCCTCGTTCGCAGGGAATACCCGCCTCCAGATGGTGTCTGGGCGGGTGACAAGGGCGAGGTAATGCACTATATGGAGCACAAGAGAATACAGGACTTTCCTCGGCATGCCGCGGAAACACGCCGGGGACATATCCCCCAACTTGCTGAGGTTGGGGGAAAGAAGAGCCCGAGGGGGTTGCCGTGGCTTCGGTTCCACGCAAAAATCCGGAGAGCTGAAGTTGATAGGCTGACAAGGCTCTCCGGTCTGCAATAACCCCTCAATGAAGGTGCGTGAGTCGGGGTGGATGGCATCCGTAATCTCCTGGATCAAGCGACGAGGGACGCGGGCAGTACGCAGACCCATACGGGGCGCGAGCACCTCTGCTCTTACCCAGTATCGCCGCCCATAGTCCAGGAGATCCCCGACTCTGGTCACCTGCGCCAGGATTAGCCGGCGGCAAATAGAGGGTGAATCCAACATCCGAGCCCCCACTGCCGGATTATACAGCAGGGGCTCGGCGAGGAAATCAACCCCCACCGCCTGTTCCTTCCTGGTCGCGGAGACCAGTTTCCAGGCCTTAAGTAAGTCCCGATAGTATGCCGGCAGCACCGAGAGGTCTCTACCTAAACCCTCGGGCCTGATGATAAACAGTTGCCGATCATACCTCATATTGCGCAGCTGGCGAAAGAAACTGGTTGCCAGCTGGCACCACTGCGGAGACGGATCTGCGAATAGGTATCTCTGCAGGTATTGGAGGCGGAAAGTGTGTAACTGGGAGCGAACACACACCACTCCCTGTCCACCCTCCTCCAAAGGGAGACACGCAACTCCCGCAGAGACCCAATGCTTCCCTATCCAAAGAAAATCCATCAACTTCCTCTGGATCTTGTTGATAAATTCGGGGGTCGGACCCATGGCTATCAGCCGGTGCCAAAGCTGACTGGCCACCAGCTGATTAATCACCAGGGTTCTTCCCCTGAGGGAAAGCATTCTCGACAGATACACCCATGACCTCAGACGAGCAACGACCCGTTCTTCAAGATCACTGAAGTTTTCCTGGGCCGGGACCTCCGCAGCAGACAGGTAGACTCCCAGATACTTGAGAGTATCGCCCTCCCACGAGACATTCCGAAACGCGGGGGGCAAGGAGTCCACCTGTAAGGGACCCACCAGAATGCCAGAGCACTTGGACCAGTTGATCCGAGCAGAAGAGGCCGCGGTATAGACCTCTTGGCACGCTTGTGCCCGCTCTAGATCATCTAGGTCCTGGGCCACGAGGAGCACGTCATCGGCATAAGCCGACAGGACTACCCGCATGTCAGGTTCCCGCAGCACCAGCCCGGTGAGCCTCCTCCTCAGTAGGCAGAGGAAGGGCTCAATGGCCAGCGCGTACAGTTGCCCAGACAGGGGGCACCCTTGACGTACTCCCCGACCAAACACAAAAGGTGCCGTCAGGGACCAGTTGATCTTCACCAGACACTCTGCAGAGGCGTACAGCATCTGGAGAAAGCCCACAAATTGTGGGCCGAAGCCAAACGCCTGCAGGGTCTGCATAAGGTAACGGTGATCCACTCTGTCAAACGCCTTCTCTTGATCTAGGGACAGGAAGGCGAGTGATAGACCAGTCCTTTGTGCGTAATGCATCAGGTCCCGGACCAGAAAGATGTTGTCATGAATACTCCGGCCCGGGACAGTATAGGACTGGTCGGGATGAATCACCTCTGCCAGCACGGACTTGAGCCTCAGCGAAAGCGCTTTGGCTACGATCTTATAGTCCGTGCTGAGCAGTGATACCGGTCGCCAGTTGGAAATCTGGCGGAGATCCCCCTTCTTCGGCAGCAGAGACAGTATTGCCCGCCGACACGAAAGGGGCATCTCACCGGTCTCCAGGGCTTCGGCTAGGACCTCGGTGAAATCAGGTCCCAGCATCTCCCAGAAAAACCTGAAGAACTCCACAGTCAGCCCGTCCAGACCCGGCGTTTTTCCGCGGGACATGAGATTGAGGGCTTCAGAGAGCTCGGCCATGGTCAAAGGTAACTCAAGCAGCTCCCTTCCATCCTCACTGACCGTGGGAAGCCCCTCCCATAAGACCCTGCATTTATCTGGCTGGATTGACTCCGGAGAGAAAAGATCTACATAGAATCTCCGGGTTCTGTCCCGGATGCTCTCCGGGTCAGTCAAAGGAGTACCGTCCTCTGCCAACAAGCAGGTGATATGTCTACGGTTTCCCCTCTTTTTCTCCAGCGCGTAGAAGAGTCGTGACCCGCGATCCATCTCGCGAAGGAAGTGGATGCGGGATCGCACATACGCCCCCCGAGCTCTCCGATCTTCCAAGTCCCGGAGAGCGTACTTCCTCTCCACGTACATACTCTGCAGGTATTGGTCTCCTTCCACAGACAGCCTCTTCTCGAGATCGAGCACCTCCTCCCTGAGGGCCTTGATCTCAGCATCGCGCTGCCTGCTGGCACCTCTGGTATACTCCTGACACACGAGGCGCAGATGAACCTTGCCCACGTCCCACCACTGCTCTAACGTGGCAAAGTCTGACCTTCAACCTCTCCAGGCCATCCAAAAGTCTCGGACCGACGTCTCAAACCCCTTGTCCTCCAACAAAGTATTGTTGAAGTGCCAATATGCGGCTGAAGGTGCTGCAGGTAGCAGCGTCACCGTCACGGATGCACAATTGTGGTCCGAAAAAGAACTGCCTTCTCAGGGGTCCGGTGGCAGGAGCATACACGTTCAGGAAATTAAACGTGTAGTCCTCGTGTCGGACCCTGATATGCAACAGGCGACCTGGAACAACCGTTTTGGCAAGCAGCAGCTCAGGTTGAAAGGATTCAGAGAACAGGGTCACCACCCCACAAGATGTCGAAGTGAGGTGGCTGAAAAAGACCTTGCCTCGCCACTCCAGATGCCAGCTGGCTTCAGCCTCTGGAGTGGTATGGGTTTCCTGCAGGAAACTCACAGAATACTTTCCCTTCTGTAAAAAGGAGAGTACCTGGAACCTGCGCAACCCGTCCTTACAGCTGTTTACGTTAAGCGTACCGATGCTCAAAGCCATTGGTAGTCAAAGAGTTTTTCCGTCCCACAGGCGCTCAGGGTGCTATACCCCGAGAAGCCTTTACGTGCTCTCGCATCAATTTGTAGAACTTTAGGGCACGAACATGTTCATTAGACCCTGAGATTCTGGCCTTGCGGTTGGCCCTGGTGTATACAAAAAGAGAGTGGAGAATGAACGAAGCATCCTTCCACTTCTTGAGGGCCAACTTCACCTTCTTTTTTCCTTGCTTGTGAAGGGTATCTCCTAGGAACTCATCTATCTCCTGGGCAGGGATAACGGGGCTCAAGGAGCCCACCGACTCTGCGGTGCCAGAGGATGCCTCACTGAGCCCCAACTCCCCAAGCTCCTCTTGGCTGAAAAACTCAAGACCCCCGCCCCTCTCTGTGGGAGCCTTTCTCAGCCCTAGAGTGGGTCCCCTCTTTGGTGTTTCCACGAGGGGGTCCACTATATCCTCCACATCCAACCCCTGGGTAGAATCTTCAGGGGTATCTGGAGGCGGTATGATGGAGGCAGCGGTCTCCCGAGTGTCCTCGGGGGCCACAGAGGCACCCAGTGCCCTCCTAATCTCCTCTATCGCCGTGTGGATAAATGGGATGCCACAGGTGTTCTCACCAACCGCGGGAGGGCACTCGCCAACCGCGGGAGGGCACTCGCCAACCGCGGGAGGGCACTCGCCAACCGCTGGAGGGCACTCGCCAACCGCTGGAGGGCACTCGCCAACCGCGGGAGGGCACTCGCCAACCGCGGGAGGGCACTCCTCAGCATGCACCCCAAGGAGAGAGTCCAGCTTGGCAGTCATCTCTGACAAAGACCAAAACTCTCTGCGAAGAGGGCTCACGTCAGACACCCTCCAAGTGTATCCTGAATTGCTCGCTAAAGCCTCCTCTCCTACACCTGCCTTCCCCGCTCCATCCTCTAAATCCTCAACCATGGGGGTCAGCCCTAGCCAATCCCCTCCTTCCGGTGACATAAAACCTGACTCGGCCTCAGGCGCTTCACCCAAAGGTGGTACAGCCGGAGGGAGATTCTGGTCGACCCCCGAGTCTCCGAAGACAGCTACTTTCGGTGTGATAGGTTCACCGAAGCACAAGTCCCCGGGGGATGTTCTCCAACTGGGAGGAGTGTTGGAAGGCTTCCCAACGTCCATTTCTAGGGGCAAAGCCTCATGTTGTTGAGCACTTTGACCTTCCACCCCAGGGACGCCGGGTATCTCCTCTTCCCCTTGTATTCCCTCCAGATCTTCGAGGGGGGGGGGCTGCATATTTATGGATTCCGGCTCACACTGGCTAATCCTAACCAGTGGGCCGGACAGGGCCACCCTGTGCGGAATTGCTGTTACATTCCGCTTCGGAGACTTCTGAGGGTGAACGTAATACGGTTCACCCTCCTCGCCCTCCTCAATCACCCTCTTGTTTTTGTTTTTAAAAGGCTTCTTCCTGGGGGGTGCTTCCCCAGAAGAGGGTGCCACTGTCTCTCCAGCCGGAGCTTCCTCCTGCTCCCCCGCACCCTGTACGGTGCTTACATTGGGGGTAAGGTGTTCTTGGGGGGGGACAGTGACAACAGAGGGTGACTGTTCTGGGGTGACTCTTTTCTTCTCCCTCTTTTTTGGGGGGAGAGGTTCAGATGTCACTGTTTGAGATGGAGCAGTGACATCTTCTGTGGTCCCAGGGGGGACCTGGGCTCTCAAGGGCTTTTCCTTCTCCCTCTGTTCTTTGGGGAGAGGTACAGACGTCACTGTTCCAGATGGGACAGCGACATCTCTTGTGGTCCCAGGATGGACCTGGGCCCCTGAGGGCCCCGCTGTGGTGGGCACAGCGGTACGGGGTGTCTTGGCAGAGGGAGGGGTGGGTGTAGGAGTTGGGATAGGTACTCTGTTCCCTTTGAGGCAACTCCTGCGAGTATGCCCCAGCACCTTGCACAAATAGCACCTTACCCCCTCCGTGCCATAGTACACGGTGTATGTTATGCCCTTGTAGCGCACCCCAAAAGAACCCTCCACAGATTCAGTGCTCCCCGGCAGCAGCAGTTGTACCTGCCGCCTAAATGAGAGCACATGCCTCAGCGCCCTATCTCTACAGCCCAAAGATAATTTTATTATGGGGGACTTAATGTCTCCCAGGGCTTGCAGGTATGGCTTCATGAGGCTATCTGGGATGAAGGGGGGCACATTTGACAGAATGACCTTTGTGCCTAACCCCTCCATTGGCTCTATAGGGATGTATTTCCCCCCTACACTGATGCCTTTCTGCACCAGGGTGTGAGTGGCAGCCAGCGTACGGAGGAAGAAAATGCCCCTCCCATACATTTTGCTGGCCGCCACCACAGCAGAGGGACCCACCACATCAGCCACAGCCCTCACATATATCTCCATGTTTAGGCCAGGAGACATTGGGCACCTCACCCCAAGCTTCCTGCTCAGACAGGGCGTGGCCCCAACATTGTTGTTGCTGGGGCCATCGCCTGCAACTGCCACATGCGCCCATGTTGGAACTGGGACTGCAGGGGTTACGCTGCTAACAGGTGCTGGGGGAGGCGTGGCCAGGGCACTGGAAGGACCAGGCCTAGGGCTGTGACTAAGAGTGTTGCTCCTAGGGGCCACAGTTTTTGGTGTTTTATATCCGGGCGTCGCCCCCGTTGCCGCACTTGTCCTATTCCCCTTTCCAGGCATGATAACAAATAAGCCTCTAAGTCAGGGGAGGGTATTGCTTAGGGAGAGAGGTGCAGAGAGGAAACTGTCTCTTTAAGAAGAGATCTCTCTGCAAGGGGAAAAAACAGCAGCTTTTAAAAACCTGCTGCAGTTTTAAATCTTTTCCCCCTTATTAGTTACTCTCTCTCTGTTGTAATAAGCAATCACCACAATTTTACAAGTCTTTAAAGAAAAGACACAGAGCTCTCAATTGCAAGTGAGAAAGGAATCAGGCTTAAGAAAAACAAAAGAGTGAAATTGGAAGTTTAAACAACCAGTAAAAACCTCCAGTAGTGAGGGAGGAGAGAGGGGGTGAGACTGCAGTTTTCCAGACAGCTAAACTGCAGCTATGCTGGGTTAAAACACTGCAGCCCCTGGGTGAAAAACCAAAAACGGTTTTTAATCCTGAAAATGCACCCAAAACCCTCTATAAAAACTCCCAGTATACTCACAGTATACTCCCCCACAGATCCACAACAAAATATAATAAACAAAGAAAGAATAAAGCCGATTCCTTACCAAATGCCTGGGAGCTCTGCACATACGCTTCTGAATGGAAGGAGAAGCAGGATCCAGCCAGGAAAAGCACTCTGTATTAGAGTTGTCACAGCCAAACTGCAAGCAAACAAGTTCCCCTGTGTGGACCTATTTTGATCTGGTTTGAAACTGATTGGCCGGCAAAGCCGGCCAATTCAGTTAAACAACAATTCTACTTGTTACCAAGTAGAACAAAGAAAAAACCAGTCAAACAAAAAAGTAAATGAATCCAACAAGTACACTGCTAAAGTGCACTTAAAACAGAAGGGTTAATTCTGAAGAACCCTTGATGGGGGGTACCGAGCAAAGCACCCCGCCTAACGCCCACTGGGAGGCAAACTCTGAAACCGTCCCAGTGGACTCGGCGTACGAGTACTCTGCCCGAATACGGGAGTGCACCAGCGCCCGGAACATGGCCACGATGTTTGTTGGGACCCTCCCCTCCAAACACTGCTTCCTGGTTTTACAAATGGCTACCTTAGCCAATGCCAGGAGCAGGTTGACCAGGAGATCCCTAGGCTTATCGTTCCGGGACACTGGGCACCCAAAAATAAAAAGTTGAGGGGAAAAACCCAGCCAGAACTGCAGGAGAAGGCTCCTCAAGAAGGACATGAGGGGCTGCAGTCTAGCGCAACTCGAATAAATGTGATATACGGACTCCCGCTCGCCACAGAAGGGACAGGCGGCGGGGGAGTCCGTGAAGTGTGCCAAATACTCTCCTGTGCTCAGTGCACCGTGGAGGACCCTCCAACCCAAATCCCCGGCGGGACCGGGAACCAAAGATGAATAGAGTTCCCTCCACCGGGGTCTCTCGCCCTCGTTCGCAGGGAATACCCGCCTCCAGATGGTGTCTGGGCGGGTGACAAGGGCGAGGTAATGCACTATATGGAGCACAAGAGAATACAGGACTTTCCTCGGCATGCCGCGGAAACACGCCGGGGACATATCCCCCAACTTGCTGAGGTTGGGGGAAAGAAGAGCCCGAGGGGGTTGCCGTGGCTTCGGTTCCACGCAAAAATCCGGAGAGCTGAAGTTGATAGGCTGACAAGGCTCTCCGGTCTGCAATAACCCCTCAATGAAGGTGCGTGAGTCGGGGTGGATGGCATCCGTAATCTCCTGGATCAAGCGACGAGGGACGCGGGCAGTACGCAGACCCATACGGGGCGCGAGCACCTCTGCTCTTACCCAGTATCGCCGCCCATAGTCCAGGAGATCCCCGACTCTGGTCACCTGCGCCAGGATTAGCCGGCGGCAAATAGAGGGTGAATCCAACATCCGAGCCCCCACTGCCGGATTATACAGCAGGGGCTCGGCGAGGAAATCAACCCCCACCGCCTGTTCCTTCCTGGTCGCGGAGACCAGTTTCCAGGCCTTAAGTAAGTCCCGATAGTATGCCGGCAGCACCGAGAGGTCTCTACCTAAACCCTCGGGCCTGATGATAAACAGTTGCCGATCATACCTCATATTGCGCAGCTGGCGAAAGAAACTGGTTGCCAGCTGGCACCACTGCGGAGACGGATCTGCGAATAGGTATCTCTGCAGGTATTGGAGGCGGAAAGTGTGTAACTGGGAGCGAACACACACCACTCCCTGTCCACCCTCCTCCAAAGGGAGACAAGCAACTCCCGCAGAGACCCAATGCTTCCCTATCCAAAGAAAATCCATCAACTTCCTCTGGATCTTGTTGATAAATTCGGGGGTCGGACCCATGGCTATCAGCCGGTGCCAAAGCTGACTGGCCACCAGCTGATTAATCACCAGGGTTCTTCCCCTGAGGGAAAGCATTCTCGACAGATACACCCATGACCCCAGACGAGCAACGACCCGTTCTTCAAGATCACTGAAGTTTTCCGGGGCCGGGACCTCCGCAGCAGACAGGTAGACTCCCAGATACTTGAGAGTATCGCCCTCCCACGAGACATTCCGAAACGCGGGGGGCAAGGAGTCCACCTGTAAGGGACCCACCAGAATGCCAGAGCACTTGGACCAGTTGATCCGAGCAGAAGAGGCCGCGGTATAGACCTCTTGGCACGCTTGTGCCCGCTCTAGATCATCTAGGTCCTGGGCCACGAGGAGCACGTCATCGGCATAAGCCGACAGGACTACCCGCATGTCAGGTTCCCGCAGCACCAGCCCGGTGAGCCTCCTCCTCAGTAGGCAGAGGAAGGGCTCAATGGCCAGCGCGTACAGTTGCCCAGACAGGGGGCACCCTTGACGTACTCCCCGACCAAACACAAAAGGTGCCGTCAGGGACCAGTTGATCTTCACCAGACACTCTGCAGAGGCGTACAGCATCTGGAGAAAGCCCACAAATTGTGGGCCGAAGCCAAACGCCTGCAGGGTCTGCATAAGGTAACGGTGATCCACTCTGTCAAACGCCTTCTCTTGATCTAGGGACAGGAAGGCGAGTGATAGACCAGTCCTTTGTGCGTAATGCATCAGGTCCCGGACCAGAAAGATGTTGTCATGAATACTCCGGCCCGGGACAGTATAGGACTGGTCGGGATGAATCACCTCTGCCAGCACGGACTTGAGCCTCAGCGAAAGCGCTTTGGCTACGATCTTATAGTCCGTGCTGAGCAGTGATACCGGTCGCCAGTTGGAAATCTGGCGGAGATCCCCCTTCTTCGGCAGCAGAGACAGTATTGCCCGCCGACACGAAAGGGGCATCTCACCGGTCTCCAGGGCTTCGGCTAGGACCTCGGTGAAATCAGGTCCCAGCATCTCCCAGAAAAACCTGAAGAACTCCACAGTCAGCCCGTCCAGACCCGGCGTTTTTCCGCGGGACATGAGATTGAGGGCTTCAGAGAGCTCGGCCATGGTCAAAGGTAACTCAAGCAGCTTCCTTCCATCCTCACTGACCGTGGGAAGCCCCTCCCATAAGACCCTGCATTTATCTGGCTGGATTGACTCCAGAGAGAAAAGATCTACATAGAATCTCCGGGTTCTGTCCCGGATGCTCTCCGGGTCAGTCAAAGGAGTACCGTCCTCTGCCAACAAGCAGGTGATATGTCTACGGTTTCCCCTCTTTTTCTCCAGCGCGTAGAAGAGTCGCGACCCGCGATCCATCTCGCGAAGGAAGTGGATGCGGGATCGCACATACGCCCCCCGAGCTCTCCGATCTTCCAAGTCCCGGAGAGCGTACTTCCTCTCCACGTACATACTCTGCAGGTATTGGTCTCCTTCCACAGACAGCCTCTTCTCGAGATCGAGCACCTCCTCCCTGAGGGCCTTGATCTCAGCATCGCGCTGCCTGCTGGCACCTCTGGTATACTCCTGACACACGAGGCGCAGATGAACCTTGCCCACGTCCCACCACTGCTCTAACGTGGCAAAGTCTGACCTGCAACCTCTCCAGGCCATCCAAAAGTCTCGGACCGACGTCTCAAACCCCTTGTCCTCCAACAAAGTATTGTTGAAGTGCCAATATGCGGCTGAAGGTGCTGCAGGTAGCAGCGTCACCGTCACGGACGCACAATTGTGGTCCGAAAACGGCGCCAGCCTAATGGCACTGGACTGGGCTCGCGACAGGCTGTGGCTGGAAATATACAGCCTGTCTATCCGGGACCAGGACATCCGTTCACCCCTAAACACCCTAACATGTGTGAACTCAGTGGATGCCTCAGGATGTTGTTCTCGCCAGACGTCTACCAAGGAGTAGCGGGTGATGACCTCCCGCAAGGCCGACGCAGAACACGGGTGTGGCTCCGGACCATTCCGGTCTTTCCGAGCCTCGAGGGTACAGTTAAAATCACCCCCGAGCACCACGTATTCGTTCGTGTCGACTGTCTCCAAGTATTCAGACATTCTGACGAAGAACTGCCTTCTCAGGGGTCCGGTGGCAGGAGCATACACGTTCAGGAAATTAAACGTGTAGTCCTCGTGTCGGACCCTGATATGCAACAGGCGACCTGGAACAACCGTTTTGGCAAGCAGCAGCTCAGGTTGAAAGGATTCAGAGAACAGGGTCACCACCCCACAAGATGTCGAAGTGAGGTGGCTGAAAAAGACCTTGCCTCGCCACTCCAGATGCCAGCTGGCTTCAGCCTCTGGAGTGGTATGGGTTTCCTGCAGGAAACTCACTGAATACTTTCCCTTCTGTAAAAAGGAGAGTACCTGGAACCTGCGCAACCCGTCCTTACAGCTGTTTACGTTAAGCGTACCGATGCTCAAAGCCATTGGTAGTCAAAGAGTTTTTCCGTCCCACAGGCGCTCTGGGTGCTATACCCCGAGAAGCCTTTACGTGCTCTCGCATCAATTTGTAGAACTTTAGGGCACGAACATGTTCATTAGACCCTTAGATTCTGGCCTTGCGGTTGGCCCTGGTGTATACAAAAAGAGAGTGGAGAATGAACGAAGCATCCTTCCACTTCTTGAGGGCCAACTTCACCTTCTTTTTTCCTTGCTTGTGAAGGGTATCTCCTAGGAACTCATCTATCTCCTGGGCAGGGATAACGGGGCTCAAGGAGCCCACCGACTCTGCGGTGCCAGAGGATGCCTCACTGAGCCCCAACTCCCCAAGCTCCTCTTGGCTGAAAAACTCAAGACCCCCGCCCCTCTCTGTGGGAGCCTTTCTCAGCCCTAGAGTGGGTCCCCTCTTTGGTGTTTCCACGAGGGGGTCCACTATATCCTCCACATCCAACCCCTGGGTAGAATCTTCAGGGGTATCTGGAGGCGGTATGATGGAGGCAGCGGTCTCCCGAGTGTCCTCGGGGGCCACAGAGGCACCCAGTGCCCTCCTAATCTCCTCTATCGCCGTGTGGATAAATGGGATGCCACAGGTGTTCTCACCAACCGCGGGAGGGCACTCGCCAACCGCGGGAGGGCACTCGCCAACCGCTGGAGGGCACTCGCCAACCGCTGGAGGGCACTCGCCAACCGCGGGAGGGCACTCGCCAACCGCGGGAGGGCACTCCTCAGCATGCACCCCAAGGAGAGAGTCCAGCTTGGCAGTCATCTCTGACAAAGACCAAAACTCTCTGCGAAGAGGGCTCACGTCAGACACCCTCCAAGTGTATCCTGAATTGCTCGCTAAAGCCTCCTCTCCTACACCTGCCTTCCCCGCTCCATCCTCTAAATCCTCAACCATGGGGGTCAGCCCTAGCCAATCCCCTCCTTCCGGTGACATAAAACCTGACTCGGCCTCAGGCGCTTCACCCAAAGGTGGTACAGCCGGAGGGAGATTCTGGTCGACCCCCGAGTCTCCGAAGACAGCTACTTTCGGTGTGATAGGTTCACCGAAGCACAAGTCCCCGGGGGATGTTCTCCAACTGGGAGGAGTGTTGGAAGGCTTCCCAACGTCCATTTCTAGGGGCAAAGCCTCATGTTGTTGAGCACTTTGACCTTCCACCCCAGGGACGCCGGGTACCTCCTCTTCCCCTTGTATTCCCTCCAGATCTTCGAGGGGGGGGGGCTGCATATTTATGGATTCCGGCTCACACTGGCTAATCCTAACCAGTGGGCCGGACAGGGCCACCCTGTGCGGAATTGCTGTTACATTCCGCTTCGGAGACTTCTGAGGGTGAACGTAATACGGTTCACCCTCCTCGCCCTCCTCAATCACCCTCTTGTTTTTGTTTTTAAAAGGCTTCTTCCTGGGGGGTGCTTCCCCAGAAGAGGGTGCCACTGTCTCTCCAGCCGGAGCTTCCTCCTGCTCCCCCGCACCCTGTACGGTGCTTACATTGGGGGTAAGGTGTTCTTGGGGGGGGACAGTGACAGAGGGTGACTGTTCTGGGGTGACTCTTTTCTTCTCCCTCTTTTTTGGGGGGAGAGGTTCAGATGTCACTGTTTGAGATGGAGCAGTGACATCTTCTGTGGTCCCAGGGGGGACCTGGGCTCTCAAGGGCTTTTCCTTCTCCCTCTGTTCTTTGGGGAGAGGTACAGACGTCACTGTTCCAGATGGGACAGCGACATCTCTTGTGGTCCCAGGACGGACCTGGGCCCCTGAGGGCCCCGCTGTGGTGGGCACAGCAGTACGGGGTGTCTTGGCAGAGGGAGGGGTGGGTGTAGGAGTTGGGATAGGTACTCTGTTCCCTTTGAGGCAACTCCTGCGAGTATGCCCCAGCTCCTTGCACAAATAGCACCTTACCCCCTCCGTGCCATAGTACACGGTGTATGTTATGCCCTCGTAGCGCACCCCAAAAGAACCCTCCACAGATTCAGTGCTCCCCGGCAGCAGCAGTTGTACCTGCCGCCTAAATGAGAGCACATGCCTCAGCGCCCTATCTCTACAGCCCAAAGATAATTTTATTATGGGGGACTTAATGTCTCCCAGGGCTTGCAGGTATGGCTTCATGAGGCTATCTGGGATGAAGGGGGGCACATTTGACAGAATGACCTTTGTGCCTAACCCCTCCATTGGCTCTATAGGGATGTATTTCCCCCCTACACTGATGCCTTTCTGCACCAGGGTGTGAGTGGCAGCCAGCGTACGGAGGAAGAAAATGCCCCTCCCATACATTTTGCTGGCCGCCACCACAGCAGAGGGACCCACCACATCAGCCACAGCCCTCACATATATCTCCATGTTTAGGCCAGGAGACATTGGGCACCTCACCCCAAGCTTCCTGCTCAGACAGGGCGTGGCCCCAACATTGTTGTTGCTGGGGCCATCGCCTGCAACTGCCACATGCGCCCATGTTGGAACTGGGACTGCAGGGGTTACGCTGCTAACAGGTGCTGGGGGAGGCGTGGCCAGGGCACTGGAAGGACCAGGCCTAGGGCTGTGACTAAGAGTGTTGCTCCTAGGGGCCACAGTTTTTGGTGTTTTATATCCGGGCGTCGCCCCCGTTGCCGCACTTGTCCTATTCCCCTTTCCAGGCATGATAACAAATAAGCCTCTAAGTCAGGGGAGGGTATTGCTTAGGGAGAGAGGTGCAGAGAGGAAACTGTCTCTTTAAGAAGAGATCTCTCTGCAAGGGGAAAAAACAGCAGCTTTTAAAAACCTGCTGCAGTTTTAAATCTTTTCCCCCTTATTAGTTACTCTCTCTCTGTTGTAATAAGCAATCACCACAATTTTACAAGTCTTTAAAGAAAAGACACAGAGCTCTCAATTGCAAGTGAGAAAGGAATCAGGCTTAAGAAAAACAAAAGAGTGAAATTGGAAGTTTAAACAACCAGTAAAAACCTCCAGTAGTGAGGGAGGAGAGAGGGGGTGAGACTGCAGTTTTCCAGACAGCTAAACTGCAGCTATGCTGGGTTAAAACACTGCAGCCCCTGGGTGAAAAACCAAAAACGGTTTTTAATCCTGAAAATGCACCCAAAACCCTCTATAAAAACTCCCAGTATACTCACAGTATACTCCCCCACAGATCCACAACAAAATATAATAAACAAAGAAAGAATAAAGCCGATTCCTTACCAAATGCCTGGGAGCTCTGCACATACGCTTCTGAATGGAAGGAGAAGCAGGATCCAGCCAGGAAAAGCACTCTGTATTAGAGTTGTCACAGCCAAACTGCAAGCAAACAAGTTCCCCTGTGTGGAAGATGCTATGGAGTGAGCCCTTAACCATTTAAATGTGGGAGGGGGTGAGCTTAAATTAAGTAGGAGGTTGCCAACCTCCAATCAGCCAGGACTAGCTGAAACACAATTGTGAAATATACTGGACACCTAACAAGCTCCTATTGAACCCCCAAAATAACCACAACATATATATAAGCATATGAGTGTCACAGAGGAGTGCTTCTGAGCATGGCAATATATATTTAAAACCAGAGACAGAACATAAAACACAGACAAAGCTCAGTTTTAGCACATCTAGTGAAACTCATACATGGTACAGTGCCTAAATATATATGTATAAATATCTATTAAGTAAAATGGTCTTTTAGTTTGACATTTTTGGCCAAAATTGTTGTAAGCCCCTGAGCCAACTTCACGGCAGACCACAATTCAGGGGTCCCTAACGCTAATATAAATTCTTAATAACCTGTGTAATAACAGGAAGAATGATTTATATTAAATCTGTCAATATTAGTTGCAAAGTTCTAAGTCTGATTGAAGCCTTTATTAACCTGTACATTATCAGGAAAAGCACTCTGTATTAGAGTTGTCACAACCATCCAGCAAGCAAACAAGTTCCCCTGTGTGGAAGATGCTATGGAGTGAGCCCTTAACCATTTAAATGTGGGAGGGGGTGAGCTTAAATTAAGTAGGAGGTTGCTTTGTATGCTATGTGTTTTATTCAAATAGTTGTTGTGGTGAAGGAAGCACACAGGAATCAGGATTGTAAGAAACTTACTCAGTGTTTTAATCCATATGCAGAGCAGGTACAGATGAGAATTTTCAGGGGACAAAAGCCCTTTCCTCAGACCCTACACCTCCTTTAACAATGAGAACAAAACATATAAATACCCCTAGGGGTTTAATTACTCACCAATTCCCTAGTGAATCATGCAGGGCAGCAGTTCCAGCCAATGCACTTCTTGATTGACGTTTGATGTCATCGTGCACCACAGCATCATCCGACGCACTTGATGCGGTGATGCGATGATGTCACGTAACCAGGCAACATGGAGAAGAGAATGAAAACATGTACACAGACACTGTTGCTGACCTCTGTGATAGTTTCAGAACCACAGCAGAAAGCCTGCACGAGCAGACTAGGCATAAATCAATTCAGAGGAGCAGAAGGACCTTGCAAAGTAGTAAAGTAGTTTTAAGTTATATCCTACACAACTGCGATAGGAATAAAAGGGCCAAAGGGAAAATAACAGGTTTTCCCAGAATCTTCTTGTCTGAACCACAGGTAATCACAACCACAAGGTGTATCAGATGCTGTAAAGGAAAAATGTGTTTCTGATTAACTGCTTGTATTGTAATATAACCCTTCATATTCACACTAAATTAAAAAGTGAAAAATTATCCACAATGAATGCAAAAAATGAATTAGAAATAATAATAACTGATTACTATTTACTGCATATTTTGTCACATTGGATGTAGCATTGGGCTTTTCTGTCTTCTGTTGAATACATTTGACCATGCTCAGTAGTACTCCTTTTGACATACTCTATTTCCTCAATTCTAAGACGCACCTTTTTTCCGATGTCTTAAATCGGGGTGCTTCTTAGAATCGGTGTATTAAAACATTTTTTTTTAAAGTGTCCCTCTTTTCACTTACTATGTTTCAGGAGAGGTCCCATGTCAGTGGAGGATGAAGCGGGCGGCGGAAGAAGAGGTCCAAAGTCTGCAGATGGTTGAAGATGGACAGCGGGCGGGAGTAGTGGGACCTCTCCTGAAACATGGTAAGTGAAAAAGTAATTTTCCTCGATTGTACGGGCCAAATTGATGGTGTCTTACAATTGAGGAAATATGGTGTGTGTGTGTGTGTATGTATATATATATATATATATATATATGTGAGTGAAAAGAGAAAAAAAGTAACCCGTATGGGAGCACTCAGGTATGCAATTGATATATTAGTTTATTTATTTGACACAGTGCAAAAAGGGATGAATAAACAGTACATGATTAAAAACACTTAAAAAAGAGGCATGGACCCCTGTCACGGGTGTTACCCTTAAACACTGATGAACAGCACTACGGAACGACACACATTGTCAACCCTAAACATGAATAGGATAGTGACTCAAAAAACACTAGGGTAAGTCAAAGTGAATCACAATTGGTTATTGGGTTCAAAGGCACCTATACAACGCTAAGGATAATGCACACTACACACCAAAAAGTAGACTGGTCGAAGTATAAATGACAGTCTCAAAGCATCACACATCTGCATGAGCATACAGTATTATAACCAATACCTACAACGCAAATCATGTGTAGGAAAGGTGGTGAGGTGGAATGAAATCCCTAGATGTGTAGAACAATAAAGTTAGTGAATAGCATATATAGGAAAATACCTAATGAACGCCTATTGTATAACCTTGTGTTTGTTATCAGTGTCCCTAATGAAAAAATGAAAAGTCACAGTCCAGAAAAATAGTTTGCATGAGTGCTGGGTAGCATAGTTACGTGAGCCATGGGTCAGGGGTCCTGCCTAGCACCCCCACTCCGACGCGTTTCGTCCAGAGAATTTGAATATTATATCGTTATTTGAATATATATATATATGTGTGTGTGTGTGTGTGTGTGTGTGTGTGTGTGTGTGTGTGTGTGTGTGTGTGTGTGTATATATATATATACACAGTGTTCGACAAACCTATACATTTGCACGCCCCGGGCGAGTGGATTTAACATCATGGGGAGCTCCTATTGGCCCAAGCAGCACACGTGTGGTACTAGGTGGCGAGTAGATTTTTTGGTGATTGTTGACCACTATATATATATATATATATATATATATATATATATATATATATATATATATATATATATATATATATATCTCATCCCAGCCTCTGTCTAAAAGCTGTGTTTAAAACAGCATGCATTGGCTTGAGGATTGGCTTGTGTAATACGAGCTTGAGACAAAAGAAAGCACTGAGTGCTCATTTGCATGTCATTTCCCAGAATCCCTTGCTGCAGTGGAAGCGCTGTATGCTGGGTGACAATGGGGAAAGACAGGGTTGCAGACCTGTCTAAGACATGCAAATGAACATAAAGTAATATTTACAGTTGCTATATATATATATATATATATATATATATATATATATATATATATATATATATATATATATATATATATGTATATGTGTGTGTGTGTATATATATATATATAAATATGTGTGTGAGTGTGTGTGTGTATATATATATATATATATATATATATATATATATATATATATATATATATATATATATATATATATATATATATATAATGTGTATATATATATAATGTGTATATATATATATGTGTGTGTGTGTGTGTATATCTATTTATATATATTTTTTTTAAAACGTTTTATGTGCACTGTCGCACTGTCCCTATGGGCAATCTGATTGGTCCATCGGTCTGTCACTCAGCCTCTGGCCAATCAGATTGCTCAGTCATCCCACCCGCCCCCCCACGGCTCTCAGTGGCCGGTGGGGTCAAATAGTCTAACCCACTCTTACACACACACCACCCTCACACCGTGTGCTCCTCTCCAAGATGGCCTACCACACGATGTGCACCAGCCGCCACCACCTCCCGCCCAGGTAAGTCAGTAAAAAATGCCACCTCACACCCCTCCTACAGGCCTGCCGCCGAACACCCCTGCCGCCTTACACCCCTGCTGCCTCACACCTTACACCCCTGCCGCCGAACACCAATGCTGCCTCACACCTTACACCCCTGCCGCCGGCCCACTGCCTCACACTCCTGCGCGTCCCGCCTCAACCGCCCAGGAACAAGCGGGGGAGCAGCCGGCCGGGGGAGTGCACAATAATCAATAAATTATGCCACCCGTAACTCACCTATTTCAGGCGCGCAACCTCCTGCTTCTGGCCAGGACCACACATGGCGGTTCCTGTCGCCGCCTGCATGCGCCTCCGTCGGCCGGACAACCCATCGGGGGACCAAGCGGCAAGTGCGGGGGGAAGCGGCCGAGCCATCGGGGAACCAGGCAGATGGGGGAGTGACCGGGCGGCCAAGCCATCGGGGAACGGGGGGGGGGAGGGAGAGGCCCGAGCCATCAGGGAACCAAGCAGGGGGGGCGGCCAGCTGCCGAGCCAGCGGGGTAACGGATGCCCGGATGGGGGAGGGGCAAGCGGATACATAAATTATGACAATACATATGCCCCCTGCTCTCACCCACTTCCCCCTCCCCCCTCCTCCCACCCACTCCCCCCTTTCCCCCTCCTCCCACCACTCCCCCCTCCCCCCTCCTCCCACCCACTCCCCCCACCACTCCCCCCTCCCCCTCCTCCCACCCACTCCCCCCCTCCTCCCACCCACTCCCCCCTCCTCCCACCCTCTTCCCCCTCCTCCCACCCACTCCCCTCTTCCCCCCTCCCACCCACTCCCCCCCCTCCCACCCACTCCCCTCTTCCCCCCCTCCCACCCATTTCCCTCTTCCCCCCCTCCCACCCACTCCCCTCTTCCCCCCCTCCTCTCCCTCCATTAATGTACATAGCGCTTCACAGTAGTAATACATGTGGTAATCAAATAAATAACAGATGATAATATAAATAACAGATCAAGGGAATAAGTGCTTTAGACATAAAAGTAACATTAAGGAAGAGGAGTCCCTGCCCCGAGGAGCTTACAGTCTAATTGGTAGGTAGGGAGAACGTACAGAGACAGTAGGAGGGAGTTCTGGTAAGTGCGTCTGCAGGGGGCCAAGCTTTATGTATCCTGTGTTCAGAATATCCACAGTGCTATTCATATGCTTCTTTAAGCAAGTGTGTCTTAAGGTGGGTCTGAAAGGTGGATAGAGAGGGTGCAAGTCGGGTACTGAGGGGAAGGGCATTCGAGAGGTGTGGGGCAGTCAGTGAAAAAGGTTTAAGGCGGGAGAGAGCTTTACATACAAAGGGGGTAGAAAGAAGACATCCTTGAGAAGAACGCAAGAGTCTGGATGGTGCATAACGAGAAATTAGGGCTGAGATGTAAGGAGGGGCAGAAGAGTGTAAAGCTTTAAAAGTGAGGAGAAGAATGGAGTGTGAGATGCGGGATTTGATCGGAAGCCAGGAGAGGGATTTCAGGAGGGGAGATGCTGAGACAGATCTAGGAAAGAGTAGAGTGATTCTGGCAGCAGCGTTTAGGATAGATTGTAGGGGAGACAGGTGAGAGGCAGGAAGGCCGGACAGCAGGAGGTTACAGTAATCAAGACGGGAGAGAATAAGGGCCTGAGTCAGAGTTTAGCAGTAGAGCAACAGAGGAAAGGGCGTATCTTTGTTATATTGCGGAGGAAAAAGCGACAAGTTTTAGAAATGTTTTGAATGTGAGGGGCGAATGTAAGAGAGGAGTCGAGTGTGATCCCTAGGCAGCGTGCTTGGGCTACTGGGTGAATGATTGTAGTTCCAAGAGTAATGTGGAAGGAGGTAGTAGGGCCAGGTTTGGGAGGAAGTATGAGGAGCTCTGTTTTAGTCATGTTGAGTTTAAGGCGGCGGAGGGCCATCCAGGATGATATTGCAGAGAGACATTCAGAAACGTTGGTTTTGTAAGGGTCTGGGAGTCACGCTCCCCACTCACCTGCAGCTCCGCCGGGTCCTCCCGCGGCACGCAGGCAGCCTCTCTCCAGAATGCCGATCGCAGCTCCACGTGGGCGCGCGCGCGCACGCCAATGCTCTTCTTCTACTGTTGGGCCGGCGCGTATGCCTGGTCACGCGCCCGCAAGCACAGCTACACAGAGGCGCAGCCACACGGAGCCGCACCAACCCCTTAAAGGCACAGCACCTCAAACTATTGCTGCAATCAAATGCAGTCTTACTACTGGGCTTTATGGCTCCTCCCCTGGGACTCATGCTGGACCTATCCCTGCCGTAGCCTGGCCCTTCCACACACCCCCACCTTGCTGCGTTGCTATGGGATCCTCTATCCTATATATACCCTACAGTGTCACTGACTCGTTGGCTGAGCATAGAACCAGTTGTTCTCATCACTCTCTGTCTCCCTAGTCCTGTCTTGTCCTGTCTTGTTTTGCAGTCTTCCTCGTGTACCGAACCAGCTTCCGCTACGACTACCCGCACCTCTGGCATCCCGAACTCGGCATACGGCAACACGACTCTCCGCACGTCTGGCGTCCCGAACCCGGCAAACGGTAAACGATTACGTCCTTCTCTCTAACCCCGGACTTGGCAAACAGCACCCTTTACCATCCGTACCTCTCCTGCCCCGATCCGGACTCCCAGACCACTCTACTCTCAAGACGTGCCCTCGTGGCTGTGGGTGGCATTATATCCTATAACACCTCAGCACCGCGGTCCCGTCTCGTTTGTGGTGAGCACGTCCTGACAGGTTTGTACAGCAGGTGTAAGGTCGGTTGTTGAAAAGTATATTTGTGTCGTCAGCATACTGTAGAGGTGATAATTAAACCCAAAAGATGTTATTAGGTCACCTAGAGAGAGTGTGTACAGAGAAAAGAGAAGAGGTCCCTGGACAGAGCCCTGTGGTACCCCCACAGAGTGATCAATAGAGGAGGAGGAGGTGTTAGCAGAAGAGACACTGAAAGTACGATGGGAGAGGTAGGATGAGATCCAGGATAGAGCTTTGTTACGAATACCAAGAGTATGGAGAATATGAAGTAGAAGAGGGTGGTCCACGGTGTGAAATGCTGCAGAGAGGTCGAGTAATATGAGCAGAGTGTAATGACCTCTGTCTTTGGCAGCATGGAGGTCGTCAGTTATTTTAGTGAGGGCTGTTTCCGTGGAGTGAGCAGTGTGGAAGCCAGATTGTAGAGGGTCTAGGAGAGAATAGGTGTTGAGAAAATGGAGCAAGCGAGAGAATACAAGACGTTAAAGGAGTTTAGAGGCAAAAGGCAGGAGGGAGACAGGTCGATAGTTAGAAAGACAGGTAGGGTCAAGCTTGCTGTTTTTGAGTAATATATACTATTTACTATATATTTTGGCACATTAGATCTGGCATTGGGCTTTTCTGTCTTTTGATTATTACTGTACATGGACGGCCAAATAACATTACATATTCTATATCCACTGTACTTACAATAAAGGAATACCCAAATAGGAAAATTGAACTAAGGAGATATGTGTAAAGATACAATCCATAGCAGTCGTGGTTTGGGACTGCAGTATTGAGGTGAGGAAATAAACTGTGTCCCTAAATAGTCCACCCACAGATTTTGGATTTGAGCTGGAGCTGACCTTACCCCAGGAACCAGTTCAGTTTCAGTCTTTTATTCAATCCCCTGGTGCTTACCGTGTCCAATATGTGCTGTACCAGTAGGTCCATTTAGCTTATTTCTGCAACAAGATTTTTTCTCTATCTCCAACTCTCTGTAATGGTTTTACATGGTCAATAACCTGATGTCTCAACTGTGCTGAGTTATGACCCATAAGCCTAAAGTGACGTTCTACAGAGGTGTCAGATATTGTTTTCAGAATATTCCCTTTGTGTTGGGAACCCTTTCAAGCTGTTAATTGTCTAACCCAGGTATTTAAGGCCACATGGGCACTTTAAGTGATAGACAATAACGGTACTTAGGCAGGTGTAAAAGCCATTTGTCTTGAAATGTGTCCCTGTGTTTGCGTGAGTCAAGTTCTCACCTCTAATTACGCCAGCTTCTGCATGGGAATGTGCCAACAGAGAGTTTCGATAAGAATGTCTGTGTATGAACTTCAATAAGTTCAGTACATTGCCGAGCGATTTTGCATGTTCTTATCGCCATATAAAAAATGTGTGTCAAAACGGTATTCATTAAGAAAAATCACAATTTTTTTACCTCCTGAGCCTATCACCCCTGCAGACTCCACATACCCCCTACAGACTCCACTCCCATCGCCTGACCAGCACACCCACCTTGGTAAGCCTTGGTAAGTTTCACCCACTTTACACCCTCTCTCCGCCTGCGCACTTTCCCCATGCCACCCCCCGCCCCCTCTCACCCCTCCGAATACTCACCCCTCCAGACTAATTGCAGCACAAATTATCTCTGTCCCCCATGCCTAAAGATATTGTTATTTATTTGCTTCAGTGATAAGGGAATAAAAACAACATCTGTGTATTGCGAACTCAGCAGACCCCAGACACTCATACCTCCTGAGCCTATCACCCCTGCAGACTCCACATACCCCATGTGTTGCACCTGTATGTAGAAATGAATCTGTCTTTACACAAAATTGCTGCTGTGAGAATCAGAGCAAAAGAAAATTGAACCCGCTCTACCTATTGTGACCAATAGTCAGAGTACAGACCGGTGCAAAAAGGGCAAATGACTGAACAATAGGAAAAAGAAACAACACCAGATGGAGGAAAGACACCACCATCTGTATAAGTCCCTAAGAAAGGCACTGGGGGGAGATAGTACCTAACTGGGCGGCCAATATGCAGTATGAAGCAAAGTACTGGTCCAGTGTGTGTTGGAATGTGATTGACTTAAAATCCCTTTATTTGTATACGTTAAAATAAAACTGGAACCAGATAGTAAATTACAGATGAAATTTAGTTTAAAATTATAGTACGTCGTGCGTTAGTCCACTTGGGGGCTATACTCTACAGTGTGATGAGCAGCACAACCAGTGGTTATGCATACTCACCTGTCCTTGTAGGGACAGAAATTAAACAAATTACAGGTAAGTAACTTGTTATACAACACGACGAACTGGGATGGATCAGAAGCATTAGTCAGACATGCCCAGTCAGTCGTTAACTGACAAGTGCCTCTGTTAAAGTAACAACGTCAGTTCATACAAGCCAATAAGCATATACTCTGACACCAAAGTATTGGTAATTGTTAGCCAGAAAAACCCATTGCCATATTCCAGTGTGGAGAACAGGAGCAGTTGTAGGGTTAAAGCTGCAGTTCAGTCAATATCCTGCATGTGTGTTTTTTTTAATAAATCAGTTCTGTAGTAAGAAAAAATACTTTTAGCATTTTCTGTTTTAAAAAAAACAACTTTGAAAGACCATTTTTCTTGTATTCTATTTTAACAACCATTTGCTAAGGCACTGCCCCTTCATGTCCTGTCATAAGCCCTGGCACACCCCTTTGTCAGCCCTGCCCTCCCTCTAGCACATGTCAGTGCAGGAGTGCTCATGAATATTCATGAGCTTCCACTGAGTGACAGAAGCAGAAGAAAAACATATCCCTTCACTAATGATGTCACCAAATTTCACAGATCAACACATGGAGAACGAATTGACCTGCAGCTATACAGTTCTTTAGGTAAGTAGAGATTGCCCACATGAAACTATTGAAGTAAAAAAATTAATTAAAAAAAAAAAAGACTTCACTGCAGCTTTAATGCAATGGCACAGCATATCCCAGTGTGCTATGCATATGAGGAAATGTTAACCACACTTATAAGCGTGGGTCCACAAGAGATGTTAAATACAAAATGGACTTGTAAAATTATAGTGACCTCCTACAGCTCCACGCACATAGTACACACAGACTAATTTTACTATTAGTGCTAAAACCTGCAAGTCAGCATGGTAACCCAACTGCTGGGGTGTGTGACAGGAAAAGTGTAAGCACTAGCAAACAGATAGTAATACTGTGAGAACAATAGTACCGTGACCCGCATAAACTAACCCTGAATGGTATTAACTGCACACAGGGACGGGAGAGAAGATATAGAGGTCCCTGCACACCAATATATACTGTCCCTGCGGGGAGATATAGCAGTAGAGTAGTGCTGGGTACACGGATTGCCAACTCCTGAATACTGTCCCTCAAAAACATACCCCTACTTCACATGGGGGGGATGGAGGAGGGGGAGAGGAGAGAAATCCCTGGAGACTTATCTGTGCTGTCCTTGCAGGAGCGCGACCCGAGTTGTCAGTGTGCCTGTAATGAAGCAGCTCGCGCTCCTCCGCCGGGGTCCCAGTCAAGCCTGTGTCAGTCTGCAGGCTGCCAGAGTGCGTGTCGCGGTATGTGACGTCATGACCTTTGCCCTCGGGACCACGACACGCAGGGTCAGTGTCTCTGCCGCCAGACATGAGACCTCTCTCCGCAGAGAGCGCGAGGGGTTAAAGAGCGCACATTTGAACTTGAACTTCGGCTTCCCTCAGCTCCTCTCTGTCTCTCCCCGCTTTCCCGCCATCTGTCCCTGCCTGCTGCTTCCTCCTCACACACAAGATGGCGGCGGCCGGAGTGTGGTGCAGACATCAATCTGTCTGATCGGGCCCACCCCTTCCCCCCCCCCCCCGGACCGCCGTGCACCCTCCGCTTTCTCCCCCCCCCCCCCCCCCCGTGAGTTGTATATCTTTGCTTCAACTGGAACTACAATTTGTTTTGTTTATAAACAAGCATTACAATAAACATAGACTTTGCTCATATTTGCTCAGCTACATCTTCATTGTACTGTTGTTTGTTTAGAAACAAACTTTTTTGAACAACAACATCATTTTTCTTTACATCCTGGGCAACGCCGGCTATATCAGCTAGTTTTCTTAATAAATCCAAATTCTTTCTTTAAATCGTCATTGAATTTAAACTTCCTACAAGGAAGGACAATGATCTTTTTTGTGACTTACTATTATTACTGTAGTTACAGTTTGTCCAGTGCACTCCCTCCTCTCTTTCTCTGCCTCATGCACCCCCCTCTATCGCTCTCCCTCGTGCACCCCAGTGTCTTAGTCTGCCTTGTGCACCCCCTGTCTCGTTCTCCCTCGTGCACGCCCCTCTCTTGTTCACCCATGTCCAACCCTCTCTCTCCCTCGTGCACCCACCTCTCGCTCTCATGCACCACCCTCTCTCGCTCTGCCTTGTCCACACCACTCTCACTGCTGCACCCCCTCGCACGCTCCTGCACCCGTCTCGCATGCTCCAGCACCCCCCTCTCTTGATCCAGCAAACCCCATTTTTTTCTTGCTCACCCCTACCCCTTTTTCTCTGCCTCTGGCATCCCTCCTTTTTATCTCGCAGTTTCCCCCCCCTCTCTCATGTGAGTGGTTTATTTTTTGTTTTATGTACACCTTTGTTTAATAAATCATTTGTGAGCTAACACCCATTATCCTGGATGTTTGTGGGGCACCTGTACTTCTGACGAGTGTGAGCAAGCGCTGGGAGGAGACAGACACAGCAGACAACAAGATACCATTTGAGGCAGTGACTCACACATGACCGTTTGACTCAGAGAATATATATATATATATATATATTGATCACTACCACCATCCCAACGACGCCTGCACCACTATTGAAATATTGCACCTGGAGAGGATTTAAAGATACCTTTGTCTAACACAGGCTTACACAGGGCCGTGTAAGTCTATGATTTAGATTCCATCTGTATTTCACTCCCCACGTCCCTGCACTCAGTTGCATGTTTTATTATTGTTGCACTTTGTATCGGACATCCATTTCTATTTTACAGTATTGCTACTGATTACTGTTTGTACATTTTTTCCTTTTGTATGGTTTGCGCTCCCCACACCTGTTATACCATTCATCTAAGCATCCTGGTAGATTCTCTATCGGGTAGAGCTGCATCAAAATATTCCGGGCCAGTATTCAACATTATTATTTATATTTACTTTTAACGGCACTCTTGCGTTTCAATTGTAGCACTGTCAATTTATTTGGGAAGCGCCCCAGCCTTTTCCTTTCTTTCTCTCCTGCGCCCACTCTCATTCTGTCCCCGGCTCCCCACTCACTTTCACTCCTGCGCGCCCCTCTCTCTTTCCCACCTGCGCCTCCTGTCCTTCCCTCCCGCGCCCCCTCTCTCTTTCTCTACTGCACCCCAACCATGCTGGAGGACTTTGCCAGTCAGAGAGACTTTGTTTCATCCCTGGAACCTCAAGGATTTTAAGGCTCAGAAAGCCACTAGATGAGGTGACTGTCCTGAAGCCTTTATATTGAGGGGGGAGGTGTGACGGTAGGGGGGTTGCTAGCCTGCATTAATAAAGGTCAAGCCCAGCTGGCTGCCTCTAGAAACCACATGTTAAGGGCTGATGTGTTAGCTCTAGGGTCTATTTGTGCGCCCTAATGTATTCTCCTGTATTTCTGTTCCCTCAGAAATCACATTTTCAATAGTTGAGTTGTCCATATTCTCACAGCACGCAAGCACAACTTAACTGACAAAAAGTAATTTGAACAGTATCCAGGCAGTATAGCTTACTTAATTTTCATTGGCTGTTAGCCGCTCACATGACCTGGCTGTCTCGCTGCAATAGCAAACAAGTTTGTCTTCTCTGCTTTTGGAATCCTTGTATCTCACGTACAAGCTTGCGTTCACTATGGCCATGCTCTTTGCAATACACACGTTTGTTTGTAGCACAAGCTATGTAGCTCGCTCCATATCTTGCACTATGGACAAGGCCTAAGGGCAATGTGTTTGACCAGCATGCGTGTGTGCGCGCATGCCTGTGAGTGCTCTGTGCTCAACTGCTTGGCGAGACATATTCTTTTCAATTTGTCACGCTTGCCCTGGTCACGTGCGCGGTTCAGCCAATGAGGGCAAACTGCTCACGTGACATCACAGGCATGCAACGCCCCCTTCGACGCACAACTATGCTGGACAAAAATTGCCCCTGCTCTCATGGCAGGGTGCTCGAGGGAGAGTGCGCTCGCTTCCAACCTGGTCGCGGCCTAAGGTGTACAAGCCTATGGTGTCAAGTCCCGATATGAGTTATCGTACACGTTGCAGCATTAATGCCCATTATCTTGAATCCGACACTTGTGCCCCCAATTAAGTCAGTCTACGAGTCAGTGGGACTTACTCCAAAAACTGGTACAACACAGTAGCAGTAACCTCGTCATCTCTGGAGCTGTACTGGACCAACAATAGGATGACTATTTGGTCACCAAAACCTTTGACCTCACTCTTCCCCAATTTTCAAGGGCTTTTGTTGTACAGTACTTGCAAACATGTCATGGTCTTTTGCCCCTGCCAGGATTTATTATTATTAATTAAATAAACATTTTTCATTTATGAAGAGAGCTGTGTCGATTTCTATTCCAAGTTTTGTTTTGGCAGAAGATAAGATAGGATGAGACATTGTTTCTGTGTCAAAGGCATGCAAAGCAGGATTGATAGTGCTGTGATGATTACTTTCACCTATTTGAATATGTGATGAAGGAGAGTTAATATGAAGTAACAATCAGTGAAATAAAACAAGGCACACTGGCAATATTATGTTTATTCAGCTGCAGTACACATGGTTAGAAGTCGGACCCATTTATGGTTAACCCTTGATTTTACAAGCAAATAACTTTTGTAGCAAAACAATTTAATCCAAATATAGTTTGGCAGGTTTGTAGACATTCTCGAATTTGTTATGAGTTAATCCGCTTATTTAAATGTACTGCTTTTTGAAAAAAGGTTCTCAAAAAGGGCAAAATAGAATTTGTTTGAAATGTTATATTTTTCTTGGTGTTCTGGAGCTTGATGAGTTATGCAGCTGTTGTTGCTTGGAGGTGTGGCTCCTCCTCCCCAGGGTTTAAAGATCTCCCCGCCCCACTTTCCAATTAGCAGTTTTTATCATGATCCTGTGAATCACAGACCCAGTATGGTCTTTCTCCCTCCAGCAGAAATGAGAGGTACATGAGAATTGTGCCAGGTAGTGTTAGGACCTGCAGATTGAGCATGCCGTGAGGTGGCTGCAGGCTTATAACCTTTTGGCCAAAGGGTTTAACTAAATGACCCTTTTTCATGAGCAGATAAGCACTGAGGTATTGCACTATATGTTGTGTCATTTTGTATGATGCGCTGGCCTTTCTGTTTTTAGTTATATGTTTCTTGGTCATATAGTGGGTTTTATAGGGTCCTTTTAAAAAAACAAAAATCAACAGCATAATTGCTGTTGTCTAAAATTGAGACACACCGTTTTATGTGCCAATACTGTTACAAAAAAAATGAAAACAGGTCTCTATCTGAAAACTGAAGCATACAGTGATATGTACATAAGTATAGTGTCATGCACTCTGGACCTGCCTTCAGAGATATTTGTGCTACAGTGGCGGCCGCCTTTATTCTCCTGCGGCCGTTTCCCCGCGAATTTTGAAATCACGGGCAGACGCAGGCCGTTTTTGGCGCCGCGGGTGCTTTCAATGTTAAGCGCCATTAGCGCTGAACAGGAGATGTGGCTGGCGCGCAGCCAAGTTCGGGAGAAACGGCAAACATCCCCGTATTATTACGGTGATGTTGGAGGTTTAAAGGGGCCGCGGCTGTATGTGAGGGATCCAAGATCGGTAACCTCAGTCATCACACAAACAATATTACATTTACTTTCAAAGCGTATTGTGTGTTAACCACTTAATTTATGGAGTTGAACTGTAAAGAGTTTGTCTATTTTTGTCTCATTGGGATAGCAATAAATGGGGAAATAAATATACATAGTGAAAACTAAATCTACTGTATAAGACAAAGGAGACTTTTGGTTACATCCTTTGATCAAATAATGTCAAGCCTGCTAACCAACGTCAAGGTAAGTCTCAATAGCAGGTCCCTATGCTAAATGCATACACATGTTAATATACTCAGCATAAGCTATGTAACTTAGTGCAGTTAAAAACTTGTATATACCAGTGAAGCTACTTACCTGTAAGCAAGTAGAGTGAAGAGTGAATTTGCACTGGGAGATTATATACCTTGAAAAAGGGGGGACTGGCCTCCCACAAACTGCTCAATAAGCAGTTGCAGGTGGATTGGCTAAATGTGTGTGTGTGTGTGTGTGTGTGTGTGTGTGTGTGTGTGTGTGTGTGTGTGTGTGTGTGTGTGTGTGTGTGTGTGTGTGTGTGTGTGTGTGTGTGTGTGTGTGTGTGTGTGTGTGTGTGTGTGTGTGTGTGTGTGTGTGTGTGTGTGTGTGTGTGTGCCATGAAAGCCAGTCCATAATACTTGATTTGCATTTACAAATTGTGAATAAAGTCACTTGTATCCACAAGCTCAACCTCCTTATGCAGACCATGTATGTAAAGTGGGATTAACTAGTACATCATAGCTGCTGCTTAGACTTAAAAATTAAAAATGGATGGAGCATTTACATAATTACTGACTAACTCAAATGATAGCAAATGACTAAGAAAGTGTCTGTCCTGTGATAGATGAGCATACAATAAGACTAGGAATGAATGACTGCACTTCCAAGTTGACCTTTTTAAATGCATTTTGCAAATCGCGATTTCACTACGGCTATTTTCTCATAGAGAATTAATACGCTTTAGTCACAGTCCTTATGGACCAAAGTCAAAATACCATATAATTCAGGAACTGTTGGATCAGTGGCTGATTAAGTTCCCAGCATGGCTACATTTTAGTTTCAGTAGTCTCCGTGGGTTCCATGAGGACAAAACCTGGGTTTTCATAGCCTTTCTTGAGCTTAGCCCTAGCATCCTTCTCATTA
Source organism: Ascaphus truei (assembly GCF_040206685.1). Taxonomy (NCBI): domain Eukaryota; kingdom Metazoa; phylum Chordata; class Amphibia; order Anura; family Ascaphidae; genus Ascaphus; species Ascaphus truei. The sequence goes on from NC_134488.1 coordinate 4,363,080, forward strand.
TAGAGGCAAAAGGCACAGTGTGGAGTCTCCACCTCCACCGTCTTGCTGAAGTTGGAGAAGTCCACACGGTATTTACCTTCCTTGGTCTTGGAAACTATAGGTGCAAAGCGATATCCCCATAGAACTTCTTCTGGGATGTAAGATGTACGAACTTGGCAGGTAGCACTTGTGGCCTCCACTGTACCATCTAGAAAGACTACTAGCTCAAATTCGTGCTGCAGTAGAGTCTCGAAGGACATTTCAAAGAACGGACTGCTCTTATCTATGACATGGTAGATTGTCAAAGGAGAAACAAAAAATAGGTTCTCATTCCCTGCATCCACTACAAACTCAATGTTTATTTGGTCCAGGATGATGGTCTCTCCTTCAGGGGTAACTGTGGTTTTCAGTAGCTTTCCATATATGTGACTACCTATTAATAGGCTCTTTCTGAGGTTTGCCACTCTGATAAGTAGGCAGAGTTTTCCACCTCTCTTACTAATAACTGCTTTCTTGCTGAAGGTGATGGTTTTTGCCCTTTTCTTCGGTCGGGATATCTTGGCCAGGATGGCTCCACACATGAATGAGTTGATTATGACACCCAGAATGGATTGAATGACCAATAGGAATATCGCAGTGCAGCACTGCTCTGTCACACATCGAAACCCATAGCCAATAGTTACTTGGGTTTCCAAGGAGAAGAGGAAGGCAGAGGTCATGCCATTAATATTTTCCACACATGGGGTGTGATTTGCAGAAGGACTGAACTCTGGAAGGTCCTTGTGCAGATATGCCACTGCATACCACAGCAAGCCAAAGAGAAACCAGCTCCCTAGAAATGCTGATATAAAAATGGTCATTTTGTACCTCCATTTGAGATCCAGGATAGTGGTCCAAATGTCAGCCAGGAATGCTAATCTTGATTCCTCCTCCACATTCCCGAACTCAATGTTACATCTTCCATCCTTAGACACAAGCCGTGCCCTGCGACGCTGGTGTTCAGCAAAATGAGTGTTTAATTGCTTCTGCAGATAGGCAAACATTCTGACGTAGGAGCAACTTCACCTGGAAGAGACGTACAGTACAAGCAAATTACAAAAAGATGTTCGCTGGAAGGCAAGCCGGTTGAATGACTGTTTTTAACACACATAACATTTTGGTCCATTATTCTGTTATTCAGCACATATATAAACATTCTTGGATAATGCTTTGTAGGACAACAGGAGGCAAGTGGTACAGAATGGAAGATCATCCTGTCTAGCCACAGAGAAGATTTAATTTCTGCTCCACACTGCTTTCACTACCGGATTGATAACAACCCATTGCCTTCAACATTTATCAAAGCATAACCAGGTTGTGACCTGCCAGATCAAGTGACATTTTATTAATGGACTCCTGAGAAAGACTTGCCTGTTAACATTTTCACAGCCAGATAGTTTTGCAATCTTTCACTCTGCAGCACTTTCCCCTGTAGCACCGAAGGGTTAAATGAAGCACTCCGTTCTAAGATCACTTCACAACTTCTCAAGTTATCTTTTAATATTGATAGAAACTCGAAGGGACTTCATGTTTTGAAAAATATGTGTATTGACATGTATTGGGGGCGGGGGTCCTCTTTTATGTAACTGATCGAAATCTATATTTATTCAGTTTAACTAATTGCTTCAGCATGAAGTGAAAAATCTCATGTTAATTATATGTGAGGGTCATTTAAAATGGGCGCCATTGTACTGTAATCTTTTGTTTTGCTTCTTACCTCCAGCCTCATTTCTGTGACTGTCAGTGTAATTGCTGTGCTTTTCAATGCTTGACATAAGTGGTGTGGATTGTAATTTTCCTGATAATAATTGCTGTCATACTGTTCCTACTGACTTAGCTGTTATTTAACATACTATTAACATTACAAGAAGGGGAGATAGTTTGGATAAAGGTTTTCAGATTATGATGGGGAGCCTTGATTATTTATGAGTATCTCCCATAACTGGCATTTAACGAAAAAAGCATAACCAAGTCTACATATTGACCATCACATTACATCAAGTAATGAGAGGTTCCTTTCTCACAACAGTGGTTTTTAAGTCGGTTTCAGAGTATAAAATGTGGGCAAGGAGAGGTTATTGGTTACATCTGGAATGTTGTCGTAATGTTATTGACATTTCCTAGTTAAGATTGTCCATTCATACTTCACACTCTTTTGGATTGCAGCATGTTAACCTTCAAGAGGGTGACATACCCCACAATTTTGAAAGAATCATTCTTAATGCCACAGAATAGAACCAATTTCCAATATTTAAGTTCTTTGTGTGTGCAATCTTTGTCACCTCGGTCCAAACCAGAGCCCTTTCTTTAAAAAAAATAGCATTATACAGTATGTTCTTTGGAGCAGATTCAGTCTGACTATATATTGTCCTACTTTTCACAAATGTACACTGAGGTAGTATCATATTTTCAAGATATAGCCATCCATGTACAATGTTCGGACGTCCTACGTTTACCCTAGTGGAATAATCCCAATAAAAATAGCCAGAGAAGTAACTAGGCTCTTGCGCATTGGGAAAGTTCCTACAACTGCGCCCACCACCCACACACACACAGTTTATAAAAACGCACATAGCATACTTAGGCCACGGTTAGGGCTCGTCCAGGGTGGCGCTGAGCGGCGCGCACGCTCATACTAGACTCGTTGCGACAATGTACAGACGAGACACCGAGTATTCTAAAGCTTGCCTTAAACTAGCCCGGTTACATTTTGGGTACATGCTGGGTGTAACCTGGCTAGTTTAAGGCAAGTTTAAGGCATTTCTGCATTGACTAATGACCCATAGGATTAACACAGCAGGGGTCCCTGGCAGTCCCATTCAGTTTGAATGGGACTGCCAGGGACCCCGCTGTTAATCTGATGGGCCATTAATCAATGCAGAAATGCTGGGTCTAGTTTAAGGCAAGTTTAAGGCATGTACCCAGCATGTACCTGGGTCTTTTTGGCGATTGCCACTGGTTTGTGTTAGAATAGTCGCAGTCTCTGCTGTATGTGGCCTGCGTGAGCGGGTGGGTGCGCATGTTCGGCGCTCAGCCACTTGCCGAGCAAGCAAATTTGAATTTGCCGCTCGCAAACGCTTCACGTGAGCTGTTCGCCCAATGAGGGCAAACCAGCTCCATGACGTAGAAGCCGCGCCCCCAGATGCGTGCACCTAGCCGGATAGGAAAAGCCAGCTGAGCAGGGCGCAGCGCCGGAGCGCTAACGCGCCTCTACCCACCCTGGACAAGGCCTTATGGTGATGGCGCAGGCGTACGATCTGGGCACTTGGCTGCAGGAGATTGGGGAGGCAATCAGAGGCATGTCAGGGGGCATGGTGAACGCATCACAGACGCGTCACGGAGCTGGTTCGCCCTTATTGGCTGAACCAGCTCACGAGACGCTGACGTCACACGACTGCAGCCTGGAAAGACAAATGTACTTGTCCCTCCAAACTGCAGCAGCGACGACGCGCTACATTGCCGCCAATACTATGCTACCTTCAATAAGGTAGCATAGAAGAGTCCTGAACGTGCGCGCACGTAGCGACGCCTCCACCATAAGCTCAGCCTTATGCATACAGCGCACTGAAACGCATACAGTGCACTGACATGCCCCTCCTCCCGACATCATGGAGGGGGGCATGCATAGTCCTGCAGGTCTCCACTTACTCCCGACCCCAACCTCTGCCACACGCTCTCTGCTCCTCCAACCCACCTGCAGTCAGTGCTGGAGCCGATCACAGAACCCAATCCTGTTTTGAGGTCACATTGGTGAAGAAGGATCGGTGCTGTGACTGGCTGCAGGGCTGACTGACAGAACAATAAATGCAGTGTCGCAACACAGATGCCAGGGGTGAATTCTGCACGCCACTCAGCCTGTGCCTGGGGTAGCTGCCCCGCTGGCCCATTGCCCCCCCCCCCAATCCCCTATGTTTGACCTCTGAAAATAGCTAATACAATACCTCGCTCTGAAGTGTGTGAAGTGATCTCAGACAGATCTCAGCGATGTCCTAGTTCAGGAGCAAGGACAGATTAACCATGACATTCCAGAGTGGCTGTCAATGGGCCGAATACATCTAATGATTAACCAGATGCCGTGCATGTAGAAAACCTCCCAGGGCTCTTTAATGTAGTAGTTCTCCATCAGGTAACTACAATTTAAAAAAATCTAAATGCTGATAGTCTAAGTTTTTAGTGGATAAGTAGAAACTGTGGGATAAAGAAGGAAAGAGATGTAACATGTATGTATGTATGTATATTTGCTACTCGTTCTGTGAGCTATGTAGTGATAACTGTATAGTCATAAACATATTAGAGTAAATGTAAATGTACCTAATGGTTAATGAGTCCATGGCACGAGTACAATAGCCCTTTCAGTACAATCATGTGACCTCTCTAGGTGATCACATAATTGCTACATCACATGATGATGGGAACAGAAGAGTCGGTCTAGGATATTTGGTCATGACCAAACCTCAACTTGTACTCCACCACCACAACTCAACGCAGGGCACCTCGCCTTCACTCGTCAATGTCCAGGGCACTTGCAGCACCGAGTCCCGTGTGCCCATTACTCCTATGCGCCATCTTGAAATGTCTTTAAATACGAGAATCAGCTGTGTGACATGGGACATTTAAAGATGGCGTTGGGGGTTTCGGCCAAATGTCAAGCGACGAGGTGTCCGGTGAGTAGTCTTGGTGGCAGAGCGCCAGGGGCGGTTTGGTCGCGGCCAAATATCCCATTCCAAAGACGAGTACCCCTTTAACGTTCCTCTGCCAGCTTGATCACATTAAGAGCTCCACACAGGTGTGGAACATATCTCCCCATGAAAATAAGACGAAAGCCACTGCATCATGTGACCCCAGAATGTCCTGTTTTTGCCTCTAAACTCTTTGAATGTCTTGTATTCTCTCGCTTGCTCCATTTTCTCAACACCTATTCTCTCCTAGACCCTCTATAATCTGGCTTCCTTCCGCACTGCTCACTCGACTGAAACAGCCCTCACTAAACTAACTAATGACCTCCATGCTTCCAAAGACAGAGGTCATTTCACTCTGCTCATATTACTCGATCTCTCTGCAGCATTTGATACCATGGACCACCCTCTTCTCCTTCACATTCTGCATACTCTTGGTATTCGTAACAACGCTCTATCCTGGATCTCCTCTTGCCTCTCCCATCGTACTTTCAGTGTCTCTTCTGCTAACACCACCTCCTCTTCTATCGATCTCCCTGTGGGGGTACGAGAGGGCTCTGTTCTGGGAACTCTTCTCTTTTCTCTGTACAAACTTTCTCTAGGTGACCTAATCACATCTCTTGGGTTTAAATATCACCTCTATGCTGATGACACACACATTTACCTTTCAACCCCTGACCTTAAACCTGCTGTACAGACCAAAGTTTCTGAATGTCTGTCTGCAATATCATTCTGGATGGCCCTCTGCCGACTTAAACTTAACATGGCAAAAACATGGCTCCTCATACTTCCTCCCAAACCTGGCACAACTACCTCCTTCCAAATTACTGTTGCAAGTACTATCATTCATTCAGTAGCCCAATCACGCAGCTAAGGCCTTGCCCCCGCTGCCTGCTACAGCGTCCGCTGTGGCGGACGCTGCGCTCACGAGAGCCCTCCCCGCAATGGCGCCGGGCCCGCTGCGAGGGGGGCTGCAGCGCTCGCGCGAGAGCTACTCCTGCTCTCAATAGAATTGAGAGCAGGAACTCGCGTCGAGCGGCTAGGCACGCCCCCCGGCGGTTCAGCCAATGAGGGCGAACCTGCCGGGTGATGTCATGGCCACGCCCCCATCACTCCTCCGCCACGCCCCCCCCCGGTCTCTGCTCCTGCAGTGAGCTGCAGACCGGGGAATCGCCGGAACGCGCAGCCAAAAGCGCGGGCGCGCATTACAGCGCCGTGACTGGGGCCTTAGCCTTAGGGGTCACACTCTACTCCTCTCTCACATTCTCCTCTCACATTCAAACCGTATCTAAAACCTGCCGCTTTTTCCTCTGCAATATTACAAAGATACGTCCTTTCCTCTGTTGCTCGACTGCTAAAACTCTGACACAGGCTCTCATTCTCTCCTGTCTCGATTACTGTAACCTCCTGCTGTCCGGCCTTCTTGCCTCTCACCTGTCTCCACTACAATCTATCCTAAACGCTGCTGCCAGAATCAATCTACTCTTTCCTAAATCTGTCTCAGCGTCTCCCTATAAGGGATCTGTCTGAAACATCCAGGATGACTGTCGGGAAGTGATGTCATCTTGCCTGAAGCTACCACGACCATCTTGCTTCCTGGCAAATCCTGCCCTCACTCTCCTGACAGGAAGTAGCCTCTCTCTGACTATCATTGCCAGCAGCTGCCTGTGGCCTTTAAACAGCAGGCAGTTGCTCTTGAACTTTGCTCGTGCAAAGTACTGGATACCTTGTTCTGTTTGAGCTCTCTGTTTGGTTTGCCTGTTACCTGCCTCGATCTCTGAACCGGACCTGGCTACCCTTTGCCTCCTGCCTGCCTCGACCTCGGAACCAGACCTAACTACCCTTGCATCCCAGGCTTCTGATCCCAGGCCAAGGTCTGTGTATTACTCCCTAACTCTGCCCTGCAGGTCCGTATCCTGTTTGCAGTCAGCAACGTTACACTCCCCTGCTGAAATCCCTCTCCTGGCTTCCTATCAAATTCTGCATCTCGCACTCAATTCTCCTCACTTTTAAAGCTTTACACTCTTCTGCTCCTCCTTATATCTCAGCCCTAATTATTCGCTATGCACCATCCTGACACTTGTGTTCTGCTCAAGGATGTTTTCTCTCTACCCCCTTTGTATCTAAACCCCTCTCCCGTCCTTAAACCTTTCTCACCGACTGCCACACACCTCTGGAACGCCCTTCCCCTCAATAACCGACTAGCACCCTCTCTATCCACCTTTAAGACCCACTTGCTTAAAGAAGCATATGAGTAGCACCGTGGCTAATACTATACACATGATACATAAAGCTTGGCCCCTTGCAGACGCACTTATAGAATGCCCTCCTACAGTGTCTGTACATTCTTCCTACCTACCAATTAGATTGTAAGCTCTTCAGAGCAGGGACTTATTTATATGATTGTCATGTGTATTACTACTGTGAAGCGCTATGTACATTAATGGCACTATATAAATAAAGACACACATACATGTCAGACTCCATGACTTGGTAGATACATCATGTGACATCCAACGAGTTATCATGTAAATATTTACATATCAGTCTTGGCCTTGTCACAGTTTGGTTGTGCAGTGCAAAATGCGCACACATAATTATCATCAAATATTTATATAATCATTTAATTTTGTGCTAATCCAGTTTCCATTGTGTATCCCCTAATAATAGAATAACACTAGTCTTTTCCGCCTGTGCAAAGTTTGTTATTTTTAAAATGTTAAAGTGATTAATATCTGCAGCGGTTTCATTTGCATTGTGAGTTGTAATTTTGATTAAAGGGCACATGCAGCTATATGCACTGGTACTCCTTTGGTTAGAAAAGGTTACCCATCATTAATAGTTTTGTTACCAGTTGAACAGCCACTGTGCCCTAAGCACTGGCAGGAATATTATACTGTGTTTTAACTATTGGACTCTGCAGCCCATGAAATGTAGGTTTGGCTTCACAAATGCCTCCGGAATTTCCATCGGTGCCTAGCCTCTTACAAGCACTGTGTGTACCAGTAGCGGTTCATTATGTAGAAGCAAGCACTGGAATCCAAGCAATACAAATTAAGCCTATTTACACAAGCGCATATTTATTTCCCCTTGTTTTCTGGTTTTAAAAATCTTTCACCGATTTCACCAAATAGAAGGATCCCATGTAGTACTTTATGTAGTGCTAGAGGGGCGTGCAAAAGAGGCTATTAGAACAAGTCTGTGTTTAGTAATATGGGTACTTAACATGTATTTTGGGCAACCAGCTGCATGACGCCCGCCTGGTATATTCTGTACAGCCTAGGAGAAGGTAGTATTTTTAGAGTGGGCAGTGGGAAAAAGTGAATTCAGTGCTTGACAGAAGGTAATACAAATCTGAAGAGCGGCAAATAAAAAGTGGAAATAGTGAGAAATAAAATCCAGGGAAATTCATACCTATTATACACACAGTAGATATGTAGCAGGGTTTCCCCCACCCTCTGGGAGATTTGCCCTGCTACCAGGTGTGTAGTGCTGGTACCTGCTGGTTTACAGGATACCGAGTTGTCCGCCAATGGTAGTGGGGACATCAGGACAGAATTCTGGGGTAGATGGTGGTTCTTTCTCATGTTGGTGTTAGCTCCTCCATCTCTTGCAGGCTCCAGGGATGTGGAGGCAATCCCTGCAGGAGAACTCTCCATTACTCCCCCTGATAGATTGCATTCACAAGACAGGAGTATATTTTATAAACAGGAACACTTTATTCTCTCTGAATACAGCATACACTGGATACACTGCACACACTAGGCCTCCAGCCTCTGGATCGTCCCTGGACTTGCACTGCTGGCCATGGGCACCAAAGGTGGTCCTTGCTCTTCCCTGACCCCCTATTAGAGTCAGAGGTATCAGTCCCAATCCCCTAGGGGAGGGGATAGAAGGTAGCCAGAGCCCTGCGCACACTCTTCTCGGATATGTCTCTCTCAAGGGAGAGACAGAACTGGCTAAATTTACATGTGCAACCCCTTAAGTACCGAGGGGGATAGTCCAAGGTCTGAGCCCCTTATTGGGCAGAACACAGGCCATAGCCCGCCTCCCCCCCTGTCACTCAAGAGAGCTGCTTCTTGTGGGGAAAACCCTGAATTGGGCCTAACACTGCCTGCACCTTACCAGGACATATGTCAGGCAGGGTAGATTAGTAGCCAAGCCAGGCTAGCTACACTCTCCCTCTGGTGGAAAATTGATCGGCCCACTCGTCATACCCCCATGAAGTATGTGATACGATCTTCTGATTGGAAGACAGAATGGCGTCATTTAGATGTGATATATGCCTTTACGGCATCCTCTAGCCACCGGACCATGTTTGCCTCAATCTCCCGCATGATGGGTTCGGGGACATATGGGTACTCAAACCTGTGAGATTGGCTGTACCTTTGTACCACTAATCTCTTAGCCCTGCTGATTTTAGTCAATTTGCAGCTGCAGGCCTGTCCTGGTAACACCCAGAATAAGGGCTCTTGATTGGGCTATTCATAGAAATGAATAACTAAACCAGTGGGTTCTATAACACCTAACTTTATGTCCTGTTCGCGGCTCAGTATGGCCTCGGCAGTCTCCTTTGTGGAGAACTCCCCTTCCTCCCGCCAATGGTCGACTATGTCCCCACTAATGAGTAGAAACCTGGTCCTGTGCATATAAGGAACGTATCCCTTGAACATAGGGTCCAACCAAGGCAATACCCGCGATGGAGGTACAACCTGTGCCACAGAATCAGACTCAGAGGTCACCTCACTGGGAGCCGCTACGGCCGTGGCGCTCCTCCGCTTCTCAGGCCACACCAATGCTCGCCTTGATGTTATCGTTGGTATCGGACAACGCTGTCGCTCAGCACCACAGGTGAGGGTTTCATTCACAGCGTCCATCATGGGACACGCCGGCTGGTGCATCACCATGGACACTCAACCGCTGCTGCTATCCTCGGACGAGGGCAGGGACACCCCCGCAGGGGACAAGTGCCGGAGCACTTCGCCATCGCTGATGACAATCGGCCGGAAGCATTCCCGCTCTGCTGCCACCAGGGGAGAGCCTCTCCCATGGCAGTCACCTTACCCGGTGGTACTTGTGTGGGTTCCGGCTCTTGAACCAGGGCACACAGGCCCCTTGGAGTGTCCGCTTCCAAGGCCTCAGTCTCAGCTGCACTGGTCTGCGTGATGGCTGACTCTTTGTCTTTGGATGCCCCTGGCTGCGACACCGCTGCTTTCAGAAAGAAGGCGCCACACCAACTGCATGCTGCTGTTAGGTTGATGTCTCCGCCAGGGAAGTCACATCGTGGGCAGATGCACTTAAAGAAGTGTTTTCTGTCTACTTCCACTACCAGGAAGCCTCCTGGTAGCCGGTATTGAAAGAAATTGAACATGGCCATATTCAAAGATAGCTGGGTGATCAAAGTCAGTAGCACAGTGACTATAGCTCTGTACTCCTTGCTGTCCATGAGGAACTGAGGGTGCGGTAGCTCGCATTTGGCTCCACCCATCAGTGATGACAGTCTGGTGGGTTGGATTAGTGCCTCCTCCCCCTGGTGGAAAGAGGAGCATTGGTAGAAAAAGGGAAGGAGTGGCCTCAGCTTTCTCCCTGAGCCACTCATAGTCGATGGGCACGGCTTCAGCCTTCACGCCGAGTCTTTGCAGAGAACCCCGTTGTTGGTGGGAACCGACATTTTGTATGGCACAATCCAGCAGGCTGTTCCCTTGTCAGAGGAACCACCATTTTGAGTTGAATAAAGTGCATTGGCACGATTTGGGCAGGGACCCGCTCTCCTCAATCTGCTGCAACACATGGATAGCTGAGAATTTACCCTAGGCTACGCAAAACTCCCTCCAATATGCTGCACACGATAACAGTCCAATCTGTGGCTCCAGGTGCATCTGCTGCTATCAGTACAGTGATAGTTCCTCAAGCAGATGTTCTTGGCACCCGCGACTCGGGCACCCCTCCTCAGACACTACCCAGCAGTACCTTAACGCCACCCCGTCTGACCTGCAGTCCCCTTCCAAAGGTTTCTGAGCCCCAAGCAACCAAAACACCGTCTCCAGGCGTCCTACAAGTATCAGCACACAGGGTGACTTAGAACCAGTGCAATAGCAATCTACTGCAATACAGTTTACCCTTTAAGTCAGCACAGGCTGCAGCTCCCTGGTGGGGAAGTTGGGCCCCTGTTATGGTAGGTTGGAGTCCCATAGACCAACACCTGGCCTCCAATCCTTCTGCAGTACTCATTTTGAAAGCAGACCTTCTTTCTTTCCATTTTGCTTAGCTGAAATCCTGTCCTGATAATCTCAGCAGAGCCTCCAAATGTAGCAGTGTTTCCCCCACTCTCTGGGAGATTTGCCCTTCTACCAGGTGTGTAGTGCTGGTACCTGCTGGTTTACAGGATACTGAGTGGTCTGCTGATGGTAGTGGGGACATCAGGTCAGAGTTCTGATGTAGATGGGGGTTCTTTCCCACGTTGGTGTCAGCGCCTCCATCTCTTGTAGGCTCCAAGGATGTGGAGGCAATCCCTGCAGGAGAACTCTCCATTACTCCCCCTGATAGATTGCACTCAAAAGGCAGGAGTATATTTTATAAACAAGAACACATAATTATCTCTGCATACAGCTGCATACACTGGATACACTGCACACACTATGCCTCCAGCCTCAGGATGGTCCCTGGACTCACACCCCTGGCCATGGGCACCAATGGCGTTCATTGCTGTTCCCTGACCCCCTATTAGAGTCAGAGGTATCAGTCCCACTCCCCTAGGGGAGGAGATAGAAGGTGGCCAGAGCCCTGCGCACACTCTTCTAGGATATGTCTCTCTCAAGGGAGAGACAGAACTGGCTACATTTACATGCACAGCATCTTAATTACCGAGGGGGAGAGTCCAAGGTCTGAACCCCTTGTTGGGCAGAACACAGGCCTTAGCCCGCCTCCCCCTGTCTCTCAAGGAGCTGCTGCTGGTGGGGAAAACACTGAATTGGGCATAACACTGTCTGCACCTTACCAGGACATGTCCGGCAGGGTAGATTAGTACCCAAGCCAGGCATGGCTACAGATACATTAGTACAATATTGAAGAGTGAATTATTAACAGCAGCAGTCTCAAGCTAACTAAAGTTATATAGTAAATAGGCAACTTTTTGATAATGGACTCGCTGCAATGTCCATGCGGGGAATAGACATGGAAATTTCCTCAATATAATTATGCTTTTGAATATACATTTTGCAGCATTGAACTAGAAGCCTGTCAACTTTACTCTAGCCTAGCGCATTATCATGAGAAATGAAAATATGATCAAATAAGAGTTAGGAAATGCAGAGTTGTGGATACCGGAAATAAAAAATGTCTACCTTGGGTTTACTGCACCGACACACTTTATTCGAGCAAATACCTGGTATGTACCTGGCAGATACCTGGAATGCGCCACACCTCACCTCTGACAAGCCCCGTTGCATTTGCCTTCCCAGCCTGGGTTCATGCCTGGCTGATGGGCGGCTGATCTGTTAAATGATAATGATTAGGATTTAATAGGCTGCAATGCTTCGCGTGTCTACCAGATGGCATAAATTCATGAATTGTAATGCAGTATATATATATATACTGTGCAGTATTGCAGCCAGCGGGAATAAAATGCTTCAATCCCTGCTTGGAAAATAACTCAATGCACTCGGGCAGAAAACAGTCACAAACCTCAATACACCCGGGTATACCCGAATTCGTGGGACTAGCCAAGCTCGAATAAAGTGTGTCGCCAGTGTACCTGTACAGTACATTGTAAATCAAATCACAACACTGCTCTGGAAATTCAATGATGGAGGATGAGTATATTTCAAATTCTATGCATAAAAATTTGATGCAATATCAAGATATTTGTAATATGATCGAATGATACATTTGACGCAGGGTTATGAAGGCATTCACAAACATTTGCATTGCTTATAGGAGACTTAGGGGCCTATTCACTAAACTTCGATAAAGTCATTGAATTACCAAACATGTTTGCATGTTCCTATCAAACGCTATGAAATTTGTGTAAACATGGTATTCGCTAAAAAAAATCACACATTTTTTAGCGTTTTGTAAAAAAATGCCAAACCGCACTAATTTGTATTTGCTTAACGAGCAAAATGAACTTAACGTTCCATTTTGCTCTAGCAGTCTGGAAGAGCTGCAGAGAGCTGAATCTCCCTGCAAAGCTCTTACAGGCGATCGCACAGTTTTAATTTTAATAACATAGTATTGAAGAAGGGGGCTCTGGGGCTGAACCACTTTAATTTCAGCCCCGGGGACCTCCTACTTCCTAAGTTATAGGCCCCTGTCCCTTATACTGAGGTGGGAACGTATAAGTGCACGCACCCGCAGCAGAAGGAGCGTGTCTGAAGTGTGGTGTTTTTGCGTTGCCAGGCCAGGTGGGAATAGGTGTAGCAATACTTGCCGGTACCGGTACAGAAGAGACGAAGTCATTGCTGTTAGCCAAGGTCAGGGAGAGAGAGATCCTGGAGGTCGAGGTCCAAGCTGTGGTCGAGGGATGAGAGAAGCTGCAAGGTCAAGTGGGAGCCGGGGTCCAGAGCCAGAGAGGAAAGTCCGCCAAACCGGGTCGCAACCTGAATAAACGAAGAGCAAAGGGAGAGCCAGAATAGACGTCCGCAAGCAGAGACTATGTCGAGCAATGTGAGAGAGGCAAGACAGGTACTATATATTGCGGCTGACCAATAGGGAACGGAGGCAGTCCTGGAGGAACATGAGGAGCTGTCCTGGATTTGTTCCTATGGTAGGCAACCAGGTGGGGAGCTTTAGGGTTAAGTGGCAGCCTTTGTGAGAATTGGGGGGGGTAGGTTTCACTGCTAGTGCAGTGAATAAATTATCTTTGCCCGGCGCGTGCTCTGTAAAGTCGGAGAGCGCGCCTGGGACCAGAGGGAACCGCCAGAGCCCTGAGAGACCGCGGGGCAGTGCTAGTCCATCGGGAATGAGGGGGGCACCCCCATACAGCGGGAGCATGTTGAGCGAGGTGAGGAAGCTGTCTCACGGCAGCGGGGGCATTCGGAGGTGAGGAGGGTTCGCGCTGTGAGCGCCGCGATCCCCGCATCCTCACACCCGGTATGGGTTGCCGGTATTGCCTTTGTGTTTAAATGACCCGGTCACGTTATGCAGAAGATGTAAACTTGCAGGAGATACCAGCACCCCATACTTGGATCTGTTCCTTGGGAAGCAGGGGCTCCCAGGACCTGAAATTAATGCGGTTCAGCTCTGGAGACTCCCTGCTTCAATACTATTTTATTAAAATGAAAACGAACCTTAATTACCTTAGTGCACCGGTAATTAAGGGGTTACATAGCTTTACCCAGTTTTGTTGGTGGTAGAGGGGGTGGATGAAGGTGGTAGTTGCCCCACGGTGGGTGTTTAGGCCTTGTTGGAGGGGTTAACCCCTTCATTACCTTAGTGGTTGTAACCACTAAGGTAATGAAGGGGATAACTCCTACTGCAACCCTCCCGTAGACCTGAACACCAACCCTGGGGCAACTACGAGCTCCCCCACCCCCTCTACCAACAACGCAGTTCCTGCCATTTAACCCTTTCATTACCATAGCGGTTAGCCACTAAGGTAATGAAGCTGAGCTGTGATTTTATTTGTATTAGTTAGGATTGAAGCCAGGGGTCTCCGAAGCTGAAATATATGCGGGTCAGCTTCAGAGACCCCCCGGATTCAATCGTATGCAGTAAAAATAAAAGAAGCTCCATCTGCTCCATCTGAGCAAATCGCAATTCCGATCTCACCACCCTTTAGGTTTAACCCGCAATTTGCACCTCAGAACTTTGTGAATAGAAGTTGCTTGCAAAAAAATGTGAGTTTGGGCAGTTTTTCAGCTACCGCACGGTTAGTTATACTGTCACGGCCCCCTTAAATCTCCAACATCACCGTATTAATACGGGGATGTTTGCTTTTCCAGCCGAACTTGGCCGCGCGCCAGTCGCATCTCCTGTTCAGCGCTAATGGCGCTGAAAATTGAAAGCGCCTGCGGCGCCGAAACGAAATAAAAAAAGCTCGCGTCTGCCCGCACTTTTAAAAATCCCGCGGTGGCGGCCGCATGAGGATAAAGGCGGCCGCCACTGTAGCAAAAGTGTTAACGCTCGTTAAAAAAAACGGTTTCAAGCGATTTTGCCATGTTATCGAAGCTTTGTGAATAGCTACACATGCAAAAACGTTTGAAGAGTGCACTTAACAAGTCTTAAGTCACTTATCGTTGTTAAGTGAATAGGTCCCTTAATGTTACATTTCTTAAAGTTTGTTTTATAAGGCATCTCTATATATTTTTTTTTAAATGCACCAGCAGGTAAAGAGAGACAGATATCCCTTGATCTGCACTCCACCAAACAAAATGTAGAGAGATATATTGGTAGATAATACAACTTATCTTTTAATTTTAATAGGCATACTTCAAAGGAATGCGGCAAAAAAAATACATACATATCATAGTGCTCCTGGATTACAGTGAAGTTAAAAGGTGTTCATTCCCAAATTGTGGTGAAACCTGAGCTAATGCGCTGGTTATGATAACAAATTGTACGCATAGAGATTATCAGAATTAATATGGCTTAAATAAGAGTACTAGTGCTCAGCCTGCTATTAACACTCAGTATGTAAAAAAAAATAGCAAATTAGTCTCAATATAATTCTGAATCACAGCAAGGTGAACATAGATATCTCAGGGAGCAGTCCTTAAATAGGGAAGTAAATTGAATAATGAATGCCCGTCTTATACAATGTTTAGTATACAATCTATAGCAGGTAGGGTAGAGTATAACTAAAAAAATTAGAGAAATTATTAACAAACATTGGGGGGTGTTAGCTGCAGATCCTATTTTACATTCTGTGTATGAGGAGGGACCTAAGTTGGTATTCAGCAGAGCCAAAACAATCGCTAATCACGTATCGGGAAGTTTATTTTCTTCTGTAAAGGCTCCAGTTATGAAATTACCTAAAGGCAATTATGCATGCTCCAAATGCAACATTTGCAAACATATGGATAGTAAAAAAAAAAAAAAAAAAAAGAATTATTTTCCCACAAAACTGGTAGAAGATACTACATGAATTCATTTATCAATTGTGACACCACTTACGTGGTTTACTTGTTAAGTTGTGGTTGTGGGAAACAATACATAGGGAGGACAATTAGAAATCTAAAAGTTCGCATTCTCGAACACTTATGACTCATTATTAAAAAAGATTTAAGTCATCCTGTATCCCAACATTTTACTCATTGCAACATGGGTGATTCAAAGAACATGTCTGTTCAGGGTATTGAACATATACCTAGTCCCATCCGAGGTGGCAACAGGTTAAGTATTTTAAACAAAAGAGAACTATATTGGATATTTACCTTACAAACACGTATCCCATATGGCTTAAATTCAGATTGGGATATTGGGTCTCTTCTGTTTGATACTTGATTCTGTTCCATAAATTTTCTATACATAAGTCATAATGTTGGAGAAATATATATGGTAATGTTATTAGGAATATGTAGCTGTACATGAATGAATGTCTCTCTGCTATATCATCCTGGATGGCCCTTCGCCGCCTTAAACTCAACATGGCTAAAGCAGAGCTCCGCATACTTCCTCCCAAACCTGGCCCTACTACCTCCTTCCACATTACTGTTGGAACTACAATCATTTACCCAGTAGCCCAAGCACGCTGCCTTGGGGTCACACTCGACTCCTCTCTCACATTTGCCCCTCACATTCAAAACATTTCTAAAACCTGTCGCTTTTTCCTCCACAATATAACAGATACGCCCTTTCCTCTGTTGCTCGTCTGCTAAAACTCTGACTCAGGCCCTCATTCTCTCCCGTCTTGATTACTGTAACCTCCTGCTGTCCGGCCTTCCTGCCTCTCACCTGTCTCCCCTACAATCTATCCTTAACGCTGCTGCCAGAATCACTCTACTCTTTCCTAGATCTGTCTCAGCATCTCCCCTCATGAAATCCCTTTCCTGGCTTCCGATCAAATCCCGCATCTCACACTCCATTCTTCTCCTCACTTTTAAAGTTTTACACTCTTCTGCCCCTCCTTAAATCTCAGCCCTAATTTCTCGTTATGCACCATCCAGACTCTTGCGTTCTTCTCAAGGATGTCTTCTTTCTACCACCTTTGTATCTAAAGCCCTCTCCCGCCTTAAACCTTTTTCATTGACTGCCCCTCACCTCTGGAATGCCCTTCCCCTCAGTACCCGACTAGCACCCTCTCTATCCACCTTTAAGACCCACCTTAAGACACACTTGCTTAAAGAAGCATATGAATAGCACTGTGGCTATTCTGAACACATGGCACATAAAGCTTGGCCCCCTGCAGATGCACTTACCAGAACTCCCTCCTACTGTCTCTGTACGTTCTCCCTACCTACCAATTAGACTGTAAGCTCCTCGGAGCAGGGACTCCTCTTCCTTAATGTCTAAAGCACTTATTCCCATGATCTGTTATTTATATTATCTGTTATTTATTGGATTACCACATGTATTACTACTGTGAAGCGCTATGTACATTAATGGCGCTATATAAATAAAGACATACAATACAATACAATACAATACATGAAATATGCCTTTGAGATATATATAATCATTTACATAATATCAATTTACGGTCTTTTTTCACCATCTCGTTGGGTTTGGAGCTAATTTATGTTGCATTATACTATTTGTGATTAGCTCTTATTTTATCACATGTATTTGCTCCACTAATACCCTTACAATACTATACAAAACTAACAATGAGGACCTTGGTTATCTGATATCTTAGGTTGTTATTCATTAATTGTTTTTAATTCATTTTTATTCGTTTTTATTGTATCCTTGCATTCCCTCATTGAGAGTGTTTTTTATCATTAATAAAGTTTATTTTTGTTTTGAAATGTGTTCACCACGGGTCGCATGGGGTCCTGTTGCTTAGTTACACAATGCGTTCTGACCGTCTTGGTCACATGTTGGTCGACGGAGTGACGTCAAGCGTTCTTACATCAGGGATTAGGAAGCACTGGTTGTGGGTGTGTTTTTTACACACAAACCGTGCCCCTCCTACCCTTGTGTGCAGTGACGTCGTGCCAGGTTACTGACTATGCGGCGTGGCTAAGATACCTGACGGGCTTGCGCCACGGGTTAGGGGTCACGTACCCGTACCATGTGACGTACCCGGAAGTGTCTGCAACTGGCCCATGCGATCGAGTGGTAAGTATAAATTGCACTTTGTATGTCATTGTTGTATTCACCTTGATAAAGGACTGTAGAGGTCCGAAACGCGTTGGTGTGTCTTGTAACCTTTTCCTGATCCATTAAATAGCTTTTATTGGGAACGTACTCCTGCTTTTTCGTTGCTGTTTTTACAGCTGGATATTAGTGCTTCGTTTTTTCCTCCCTCTATCTTTGCCTAGAGTATAACAACCCTAAATTTAATTATGCCATTCTCGCATTATTACGGCATCCGTGTCGGGGGAGCCCGTTTGACCATTGAGGGTTTATCTTGCTGAATGGCCTGGCGTATAGCTCCAGCTACTGGATCCTGTATCTGGTACATCACCAATTCTTTCCAGGGAATGATGGCATTTTGGGTGATGTTCATGCCTTCTGGGTGGCAATAGGTGACAGGGAGTGCCTTGGATTGGCATCCCAGTGAGTCGGCCACTCACAGCTCTGAGAATGCCAATTTGTCCTCCACTATGGCGGCCTCGAGCACATGGTGTTGTACTCAGCCCAGGTCTCCTGGGCAGAGCATTGGCTCCGATGTTCAAAGGGCCCGGCTTATACTTCAAAGTAAATTGATAGTTAGAGAGGGCCACCAGCCACTGGTGTCCCATGGTGTCCAGTTTGGCGGACGTCAAGATGTACGTCAATGGGTTTTTGTCCATTCGTACTTCAAATGCAACTCCAGTAGTCATGGAGTTTGTCAACAATCGTCCACTTGAGGACGATGAATTCCAGCTTGTGGACGGGGTCATTTTGCTCGCTGGGGGTCAATCTACGGCTCACATATGCCACGGGGCGAAGACCAGTACGGTATTTCTGGTGCAGTACCATGTCCAACCCGTTGAAGCTTGCGTCCACATGTAGGATGTACGGCTGCTCAGGGTTGGCGTAAGGCAAGACGGGGGCCCCTGTAAGACCGGCGAATGTGTTTTCGCAGGCGGACGTCCACTTGTCTCCAAAGGGTAGCCACGCAGAGGTGGTCTTGTGGTGAGAATCCTCTGGGTATATTTTCAGAAGATTGTTGAGGACCTTAGATTTGCTAGAGTATCCTTCCACGAAGCGGCGGTAGTACCCGCAGAATCCCAGGAAGGAGCATAACTCCATTACATTTTCTGGTCCCGGCCAGTTCACCACAGCTTCATCCTTAGCAGGGTCATGGCCACTCCGTATGCAGATACTATGTGTCCCACGTAGGTTACCGACGTGTGGCAGAACCGGTATTTGTCCAGGGACAAATCTAGCACTTTCAGCAGACATTCCTCGTGCTCATACAGAGTCTTGCCGAAGATGATGATATCGTCCAGGTACACTAGGCATTCCTGGGGATTCATATCTCTGATGGTCTTCTCCATCAACTGGAATGTCGCCGGGGCACCGCAAATGCCTTGGGGCATGTGGGTAAACTGGTAGAAGCCAAGGGGACAGACAAATGCCATCTTCTCTTGATCTTCGGTGCTCATAGGTACCCGGTAGTACCCAGACCTCAGATCCAGCACGCTGAACCACTGGCTTCCCGACAACGCATTGAGAATCTCTTCGATCCGCGGAAGAGTGTACTGGTCTAGTATGTTACGGTTGTTCAGGGTCTGGTAGTCTACGCACACGCAGACTGACCCGTCCTTTTTGCATACCACAACAATCTGTGATGCGTAGTTGCTACGCGATTCTGTCACGATGCCTGCCATCTCCATTTCTTGTAGGACATCCCTCACGTCCTCCACATCTCTGGGAGCAATGCGTAATGCTCCCGGAAGGGCGTGGTATCATTCAGCCGGATTGTGTGCTGGGCGTTTTTGCTGCAGCCTGTGATGGTGAGGGGTTAACCAGACCATAAATAAAGGTCTTATGCTCGGCTGGTTACCTGTGTGCCATATTGTGGAGATTAGAGTGTCAGCTCTTGAACCCCGTCATGGCACATGCATTGTATTGTAATAACGAATGTATGTGTGTTTTACCTTTCCAGGAGTGCTAACCAGTGGAGATTCTCAGGCTATGAGTTTCAGGGTGGGTTTTACGGTCTAAAGTTGTTGGCCACCCCAAAAATGTATCCAGGAATCAGGTCAGATTCCCGGGAACATGTACACACAGACCTCCGGGCAAAATCCTCCCTGGAAAGCAGCTGCGCAGCTCACCGCCAGGTTTCCCTGCTTCAGCACAGAAAGGTAAATGATGGCATAGGGATATGTGTATACCGGGAGCAGTCAGGGGTCCCTAGGTTAATGGGAGTCCCCCAGTATATGCCCCAATCACCAGAACCAAGTATAGAGGTTCAGCGGTGCTTCAACCATCGATAAGGTTGCAAGCTGATTTTATGTCTAAGTCCAAATTCTTATGTGTTCAGAAAAGTACACTGATCGCTACACTGAAAAGAGTACGGTACTATCTCCCAGTCAAGGGATTTTGATACAGCGGTGGCGTCTGGAACTACCTGCCGATTGGTGTTCCAGGACTTTTCGGGCTAAACCCTGGTAACCTAAAGACTTTGTTTTATGGACTATTTGAGCTAGGAAAGGTTAGTTTTTAGCCCAGATCCCCCAGTAAGTGTGTTTTCCATTGTATATTTTAATCCATTGTGTGTACGTCTGTTTCCAAGGAATAAATCACAATTTAGTTTACCTCCTTGTTTTGCTCAATGTTATGATCCCGGTTTAAAAAGGTGTAAATGCCTGGTCTCCCGTGACAGAGCCTACATCCATTTCGCTGGTGGAGAACACTTCTGGGTGTTCCTCCAGCTTGGCAGTTAGCAGTTCCTTCCATTCGTCTGACAGGGTTGATTCCCCGAAGTCGAATGGCAGCCCGGCCGGCTGATCTTGCATGGCGGCGGTGTTCACTTGAGCCATCGTCTCAATGGGGGTAACTGGGTATAGCCGACCCAGTCTTTGACCTTTGTCGAATGTCATGGTGTAAGGAGAGATGTTCTGGATGAACACTTATTCTTCACCGGAATTGAGGACTTCCACTGATAGCATGATCTTGTACCATCTATTGATGTCTTCCTCAGGTGTACTCGCTAGAGAGAAGTAATGGTCGGTCTCATCATGACCCGGGTAGCAGCACACTGCGTCCATGTACTTAACTCCCCCTGGTTGAATCTGGGTCAACCCCGCTGTGTGATTAAATAGGTCCCCCCATGTCCCTCCTGGGCCGAGACCCTGCAGCATTCTTCCTTCAGTACCCAATGGATCTGTAGGAAGACAGTGGTAGGTCGCCAGCCTCCTGTAGATAAGCTTGGATCACTGCTCGCACCACATCTGTGCTGGTGCCCAAGATCATTGGGGCGCTTGTATGTGCTCAGGGCATATTAGAGCCTCCACTTCCATGGCATGAGACTTGCCGGTGTTCAGCTGCGGTATATCCAGCCGTACTTTCACAACACCGTCAATGGTGTAGTCCTCATTGCTGAGACCCCACAGCTTCATCTTCTCTGCTGACTGCATAGGCAAGTGCTTAAGATGTTGGTCATAGAAGGGTCGGTATATGATAGTCACTTGTGACCCGGTGTCACAGTAGACTAGTACTTATGAACAATGTTATATTTTTGGGATTCTCGATTGAGCATATAACAAGGCGGGAAAAATAAATTGTCATTTATTTATTTTCAGACAAACACACGACAACCTCAGAATACACTTATTGGGATGGGGAAACAAAATAAATTGTCCATAGAACGAAAGATGAAGAAATAAAGTCTCTGGCTTACAATCCTTTTGGCTAGGGTGCAACTTGCCTGCCCGATATTTCCATCAAATGCAGAGAGTTCGTTCTAGCTCGTTGGGATTCGTTCTGGGATCCCCAGCGCTAATGAATTCCTGAAGTAGGGGTAAATCCTTGGTTACGGTGTTTTAACCCCTTGCATTCCGGAACCGCTGCTGTTGCACTTGAACAAATCATGAATCACCCTTTGACTGGGGCTGCAGGCATTTTTATAGGGTTACAGGTCCTATACTTAACATCTGCACCCAATCCCTTCCGTGGGAACACTTTCCCCCCCCCCTATCCCAGACTTTCCAGTAGTTCATAGCATGGGCAGAAGTGGCTTCTTGGTTTGCATGGAGCATGTGCTAACCTCACACCTGAGCTCCTTAGCATATCAGATCCACCCCCTTTACCTGGTGACAGCAAGTCTGGGATCTGGCCACAAGGTGTGAACAGCCCATATGTTGGACCGGTCCTGGTACTTCACAATTTCCTGGCTGTCTTAACACCTAGGGTCTCTGAGGATTTTCAACTTCAGACTTCTCATAGACACTGAGGCATTCACTTCGCAGGGGGCCCTTTGAAGTGCGGAGATGAAAGACCCTCGGCTCATTTACTCTTAACATATATGCATGTTAATACATTCATTGCTGAGCACAGGAAACACTTCCTGCCGGTACCTTTTAAAACATTATAATATAGTTTATATATATTTATATATATACACACACACACACAAACACACACACAGAATTTCTGTATGTGTGGGGGACACCACACAACATGTATGGACTTAGTACATCCTTAGCTATCTGCACTCCAAAAATTAGGTCTAGCTTGCTCCTTGTGTCTGAAATACAATTGCCCCAATTTGCATACATTGCTATTACTGCAGCTATAGACTGAGCTGCAAAATGGGGACAATAAATATGGTGTAGGGGAAAACAGATCAGTGTGGTGCACATACAGTTAACCCCTTCAGTCCCAATGCGATTTGGGGTTAATCAGCCGGGTATAATGCCTTTATTAATGGCCTGATTAACCCCCTTCATCGCCACACCCGGTATTCAGCAATGCTGATGAGTAGATAGATACCTTCCACGAGGACCCTTATCATGGCAACCGGTCCCACACAACTGTAGGAGTCTGGTTGGGATGCTTCATTGGGGTTAGGCGCTGGAGCGCTCTTCAATGATGTGGAGGATGTTTCTGTAGGGTTGCACCTTTTCAGGTCATGACCTTAGGGTTGGCCTTCGGACAGTCCCTAGAGTAGTGAACCTCCTGTCCACAGTTGTAGCAGAAGTTATTTTGGTTCGCTCCGGTCCTAGAGATAGGAGTCTCTCTCCGGGGCAGAGGCAGGCGTCCTTCAAGAGGAATTGTCCTCTGTACTTTCTGCCTCCTCGAGCTTCTCCTTGCTGAACTCCTTTGAAGCAGTCGCATTACTCTCTTCTTTGCACGAGTCACGAGTCCACCAAGGGGTCTGAAACTGTAAGATGACCTCTTGGTCTTGGATTCGATCCATGAGGTCCTCGTAGCTAGGAGGATTCTCCGTGGAGAAGTTACCACAGATTCTAGCCACTAAGGGATGAGTGAGTCAAGCTCCCCGCAGAAACTGCTTGGTCCGATAGTCATCCAGCTTGGCCTCACGGATGACCCTTTTTGTTGATCAGCGTCCACAGGGCCAGCTGCAGCAACTGGAGGAACTCAGATAATTCCTCACGCTTTCTTTGCTTGAGGGCATGAAACTGGGCCAACAATGCAATGGGGTTGTCCTTCTTACCATAGGTCTTGGTTAAAGCCCAAATCAGATCTTGAGTCTGTGCATCGGCGTGGCACTTGCAGTACAGTCGCACTATATTGGCAGCCGGGGGCCGCAGACACTCTAGTATTCGCTGCCTTTGAACAGGGTCCATGCACGTCCACTCTGGCACCGTATGGTCCCTCCATTCTTCAAACTCTTCTTCTCCAAGAGGTGTGGGTTGCACCCCAGTGAATGCTTTTAGTTTGCGGTAGTGGTGGCCTTCTGCGAAATGTGTTAATGCCTCTAACAGTTGGGGTAGTGTTACTCCCAAGTCTGAGCCGCCAGTTGACAGACGACTGTGATATTCAGGCCTTTGGCTAGGAGCCTGCGTAGGACTACTCTCATACCGACTGGGGGAAGGTGACGATTGTGGAGTTGCAGCTCGGCGGGATGCCTCTGGCACCGCACTTGGAGTGAAGGTTACCTGGGTTGTGGGTAAGTCTGCCCTGGTTGATGTTGAACTTGAGGCTGGAGCTGTAGTCCTCTGCTCCCATGGGATATAGGAAGAGGTTGAAGCCTCAGCCTGATAGGGGACCTCTGTGGAGAGTCCTGGGGTGGGCGATGCCATGGGAGCTGATAGCTCAGAGTATATGAGTAACCCATTGGCGGGGCCTCTGGTAGATGTTGAGCCTGAGGAGCATCTACCTCGCATATTTCTTGGCCTGTGGCCAGCATTATGGCACTCCACTGATACAGATACAGTGGCCGTTATTGAAACAAATCACGGCGCCGTTTTCGTGTGGATAATGAAAAAAGGATTGCAATAGAACGTAAGGTCAAACCTAAAAAGTTATTTAAGTACCTTAATAACAAAAAAATGAGAAAAGAAAATACAGGACCCTTTCAGTGTGAGATGGGTAGGCAGATTATTATTGGAGATAAGGAAAAAGCTGAGAGGTATTAAACAAATTCTTTGCCTCTATGTTTACCAGGGAAGAATCAAGTTCAATAGTAGTGCTGCAGGAGGAAGCCACAACCTCCATATTAATGAACAATTGGTTAACTGAGGAAGAAGTTCATAAGCGACTTGAAAAAATTTAAGTAAATAAGGCACCTGGCCCCGATGGCATACATCCAAGAGTTCTCAAGGAGTTAAGCTCAGTTTAGCAAAACCATTATATTTAATATTCAAGGACTCCATTTCCACAGGCTCAGTACCACAAGATTGGCGTAAAGCAGATGTGGTGCCTATATTTAAAAAGGAGCTAGATCACAACCGGGAAATTACAGACCTGCAAGCCTGACTTCAATAGTAGGGAAACTACTTGAAGGTTTAATACGGGATAATATTCAGGAATTCCTAATGGAAAACCAAATTATTAGTAATAGTCAGCATGGATTTCTGAAGGATAGATCTTGCCAAACTAACCTTATTTGTTTCTTTGAGGAGGTAAGTAGGAATTTAGACCAGGGTAATGCAGTTGATGTGGTCTACTTAGATTTTGCAAAGGCTTTTGATACGGTTTCAAACACGAGGTTGATGTACAAAATAAAGAAAATTGGACTCAGTAATAATATATGCACCTGGATTGAAAACTGGTTAAAGGACAGACAACAGAGGGTTGTCATAAATGGAACTTTTTCAGGTTGGGCTAAAGTCGTGAGTGGAGTACCTCAGGGATCGGTACTGGGACCCCTGCTTTTTAACTTGTTTATTAATGACCTTGAGGTTGGGATCGAGAGCAAAGTCTCCATCTTTGCTGATGATACTAAATTGTATAAGGTAATAGAATCAGAGCAGGATGTAATTTCTCTTCAGAAGGACTTGGAGAGACTGGAAACGTGGGCAGGTAAATGGCAAATGAGGTTTAATAGAGATACATGTAAGGTTATGCATTTGGGATGCAAGAATAAAAAGGCGACTTACAAATTAAATGGAGATATATTGGGGGAATCCTTGATGGAGAAGGATTTAGAAGTGCTTGTAGATTGCAGGCTTAGCAATAGTGCCCAATGTCATGCAGTAGCTGCAAAGGCAAACAAGATCTTATCTTGCATCAAACGGGCAATGGATGGAAGGGAAGTAAACATAATTATGCCCCTTTACAAAGCACTAGTAAGACCACACCTTGAATATGGAGTACAATTTTGGGCACCAATCCTAAGAAAAGACATTATGGAACTAGAGAGAGTGCAGAGAAGAGCCACCAAATTAATAAAGGGGATGGACAATCTAATTTATGAGGAGAGGCTAGCTAAATTAGATTTATTTACATTAGAAAAGAGGCGTCTAAGAGGGGATATGATAACTATGTACAAATATATTCGGGGACAATACAAGTAGCTTTCAAAAGAACTATTCATCCCACGGGCAGTACTAAGGACTCGGGGCCATCCCTTAAGGTTGGAGGAAAGGAAATTTCACCAGCAACAAAGGAAAGGGTTCTTTACAGTAAGGGCAGTTAAAATGTGGAATTCGTTACCCATGGAGACTGTGATGGCAGATACAATAGATTTGTTCAAAAAAAAAGGTTGGACATCTTTTTAGATGGGAAAGGTATACAGGGATATACCAAATAAGTATACATGGGAAGGATGTTGATCCAGGGATTAATCCGATTGCCAATTCTTGGAGTCAGGAAGGAATTAATTTTTCCCCTTAATGGGGTTTTTTGTTTGCCTTCCTCTGGATCAATAAGTAAGTATAGATATAGGATAAAGCATCTGTTGTCTAAATTTAGCATAGGTTGAACTTGATGGACCTATGTCTTTTTTCAACCTCATCTACTATGTAACTATGTAACTATATGTGTGCGCTGCTATTCTCCACGCGGCATGAATGCCGCCATTCGCCCCAGGCACACTTGTTTATCGCGGTTGCTTTGTTCTAATTTCATGGATTGTGTGCAATTAAATGCAACAAAATGAATGAATTGTAATGTGTACAGTGAACGTTGGTGCACTTGTAAGGTGTGATACCTGCCGGGGCTCCAGCATCCGGGTACCGCCAACTGTTGACACAACCAGTGTGATCCCACGTCAACGTCGTCAGCGAAGGCATCTGCCTCTGTGTGGGGTGGACTCCCGCTGAAGTGTCCCACCTGAAAAGAGTCTCTACATTGCGGTGGTGGTCTGGTCCCAGACCACAGGCCGCAAGTACTGTGTGGCATCTTGGCTGTGTCCCAGACACTATAAGCAATGGTGGTATTCAAAATGATTAGCAACAGGTTCTCTCTCACGGAGGGGGGGATAAGAAGAGGTGGGGGTGGGAAAGAAGAGGTGGGTGGGAAAGAAGAGGTGGGGGAGGAAAAGAAGAGGTGGAGGGGAAAGAAGAGGTGGGGGGGAAGAAGAGGTGGGGGGGAAAGACGAGGTGGGGGGGGGGAAGATGTGGGGGGAAAGAAGAGGTGGGGGGGAGGGAGATGGGTGGGGGGAGAAAGATGGGGAGAGATGGGGGGGAGAGAGAGATAGGGGAGAGATAAAGAGAGAGACCAGGGAAGCAGAGAGAGACCCGGGGGGGGGGGGTGTTAGAGAGACCAGGGGGAACCAGTGCAAATAAGTGTAACCTGCAACCAGTGCAAATAAAAATGGACACATGCAAACTACACATGCAGGCAAACTGCACAGGACACAAACACAGGCAGGACACACACAGAACACAGCCCCCTCACATCTCCCCCAGCCCCCCCTTACATCTCCCCCAGCCCCCCCCCTCACATCTCCCCCAGCCCCCCTCACATCTCCCCCAGCCCCCCCCTCACATCTCCCTCAGCCCCCCCCCCCTCACATCTCCCTCAGCCCCCCCCCCTCACATCTCCCCCAGCCCCCCCTCACATCTCCCCCAGCCCCCCCCCTCACATCTCCCCCAGCCCCCCCTCACATCTCCCCCAGCCCCCCCTCACATCTCCCCCAGCCCCCCCTCACATCTCCCCCAGCCCCCTTCACATCTCCCCCAGCCCCCCTCACATCTCCTCAGCCCCCCCTCACATCTCTCCCAGCCCCCCTCACATCTCTCCCAGCCCCCCCTCACATCTCCCCCAGCCCCCCCCCCCCCCTCACATCTCCCCCAGCCCCCCCTCACATCTCTCCCAGCCCCCCTCACATCTCACCCAGACACATCTCTCCCAGCCCCCCACATCTCTCCCAGACACATCTCACATAGCCCCCTCACATCTCCCCAGCCCCCTCACATCTCCCCCAGCCCCCTTCACATCTCCCCCAGCCCCCTCAAATCTCTCCCTGACCCCCCTCACATCTCTCCCTGACACCCCTCACATCTCTCACTGACACCCCTCACATCTCTCCCTGACACCCCTCACATCTCTCCCTGACACCCCTCACATCTCTCCCTGACACCCCTCACATCTCTCCCTGACACCCCTCACATCTCTCCCTGACACCCCTCACATCTCTCCCTGACCCCCCTCACATCTCACAGGGGTTAGAGATAGGGGGGAGGGAGCAGAGAGACAGGGGGGCGAGCAGAGAGACCAAGGGGAACCAGTGCAAACAGGACACAGGCAGGAGACACACACAGGCACAGGCAGGAGACACACAGCACACAGCACACAGACACAGGCAGGACACACAGGACACACACGCAGGACACAGCCTCACCTCTCTCTGCTGCATGCTTTTTCTCTGCTCTTTGGCCCCATCCCCAGGCTCCTGCTACCTCCTCCTGATTGGCTGCTGCTGTGTAATGCAGCCAATCTGGATGGAGCAAGCTGTCCAGCCTTTCAGGAGAAGCTCTGCTCTCTCCCTTCACGCACCCGTTCTGCGAACTGAGGAAAATTTAGGTACAGGTTCGCGCAAACTGGCTGAATCCCACTGTTGACTATAAGGCTAAAGTGGAAAGAGTCCCTAGATGAGGGGCCTTCCCTAACACACCCACAAACTAATGGGATCTCAGGGCCTGCCTGGGGCCTAAGGGGGGCAAACTAGGCCTAGTCCAAGGAAGCACCGCTCCCTGGACACTACCTGCTCTGTTCTGCTCCCCCTTCTGACTGACTCGTGGCTGCCAGCGTGTCAAATGTATCAGTCCCAGGAGCACCCCCTGGGGCTGCTGGTTATTGTAGTTCCCCTGCGGAGCTTAGCATGAAATGGCCGCTGCTATCTGGTGCTCTGCACATGCGTACCATGCGTGTAAGGGCTGCCTCAACCTTGGGACGTTCTGCACATACGTGAGATGCCATCTGTGCATGCGCCAACCCCAAAATGGCGGCCCCCGCTAGCCGGGTGCGCCACAGAGCACTCCCTCCACTGGCTAAATAGTGATTTCTCCCACTCAGAGCGGAAGTAAGAGGGGGGATACACGGGACCAAGGGGGACCCAGAGGGGATCTGGCTATACTACATTTTAATATCATTTAAAGCATATGGGGGTTAAAACTAAATCTGTTTTGTTATCCATACTCGGATGAGAGAGAGTGAGACTTTCAATTTAGTAGTGTCTCCAGTTGTGTGTATATATAGCGTTGCCCGGGAGTGAATTTTCCCGCTCCCTCTCTCTCTCCGCTCCCCCTCTCTTTCTCCCCATTCACCTCTCTCTCTCCCCCTTCCCCTCTCTGCCCCCTCTCTCTCTTTCTCCCCCGTTCACCCTTGCACCTCACATGACTCTCCCCCCCTGCACCTCACATGACTCTCCCCCCTGCACCTCACATGACTCTCCCCCCCTGCACCTCACATGACTCTTCCCCCCTGCACCTCACATGACTCCCCCCCCTGCACCTCACATGACTCTCCCCCCCTGCACCTCACATGACTCTCCCCCCCTGCACCTCACATGACTCTCCCCCCTGCACCTCACATGACTCTCCCCCCCCTGCACCTCACATGACTCTCCCCCCCCTGCACCTCACATGACTCTCCCCCCTGCACATCACATGACTCTCCCCCCCCTGCACCTCACATGACTTTCCCCCCCTGCACCTCACATGACTTTCCTGCCCTGCACCTCACATGACTCTTCCCCCCCTGCACTTCACATGACTCTTCCCCCCCTGCACCTCACATCACTTTCCCCACTGAACCTCACATCACTATCACCCCCCCCCACCCCCCGCACATCACTCTCCCTTCCCCTGCACCTCACATGACTCGTGCGGATCGGAGGCGCGGTGGGTGGGCTGGAGGTGATGCGGCAGGGTGGCAGCTGGAGGTGATGTGGGGGGGTGTAAGGTGTGGCGGCTGGAGGTGAGGTGCAGGGGGGTGTAGGGTGCGGCGGGGTGGCAGCTGGAGGTGATGCGGCGGGGTGGCGGATTATGATGAGGCGCGGCGGATGGAGTTTGGGTGAGGCGGCGGGCGGATCGGAGGCGCGGTGGGTCGCCTGGAGGTGTGGGGTGGCTGAAGGTGAGGCGCCGGGGTGGGCGGCTGGAGGTGAGGTGCGGGGGGGTGTAATGTGCGGCGGGGTGGCGGCTGGAGGTGATGCGGCGGGGCGGCGGCTTTGGCTGAGGCGCGGCAGGTGGCGTTTGGGTGAGGCAGAGGGTGTGAGGCGGCGTGTGGCTCTCACGCGGTGTGAGGAGGCTGTGAGGGTGAGGGCGTGCGTAGCCGTGTTGCTGATGTCATGCCACCCCACAGGCCAATCACAGTGTGAGCCGCCACCAACCAATGAGCAACCGCACAAACATATATATATATATAAACTTGTGAGCACATTCACATGTCTTAGACAGGTCTGCAACCCTGCTTTTCGCCATTATCACCACCTAGCATACAGTGCTCCCACTGCAGCAAGGGATTCTGGGAAATTACATGCAAATGAGCACGCAGTGCAACCTTTTGTCTCAAGACCACATTACATGGAAAACCCTTAAGCCAATGAGTACAACCAACCTCACACTGATGAGACCCACAAGGTCGAAACAGTCTGTCTGTGGGTGGGTTTGTTGGCTTTGCATCTCATCCCAGGCTATGTTTAAAAGCTGTTTTTAAAGCAGCATGCATTGGCTTAAGGGTTTTCCATGTAATGTGGTCTTGAGACAAAAATCAGTCAGTCACCTCCTCTGTCTCTCTCCCCACTCTTTCTCTCTCTCCCCACTCTCTGTGTCTTTCTCCCCTCTCTCTGTCTCTCTCTCTCCCCTCTCTCTGTTTCTCTCTCTCTCCACTCTCTCTGTTTCTCTCTCTCTCCCCTCTCTCTGTTTCTCTCTCTCTCCCCTCTCTCTGTCTCTCTCTCTCTCTCTCTCCCCCTCTCTCTGTCTCTCTCCCTCTCCCCCTCTCTCTGTCTCTCTCCCCTCTCTCTGTCTCCTCTCTCTCTGTCTCTCTGTCTCTCTGTCTCCTCTCTCCCTGTCTCTCCCTCCCCTCTCTCTGCCTCTCTCTCCCCTCTCTCTATGTATCTCTCTCTCCCCTCTCTCTGTCTCTCTCTGTCTCTCTCTCTGTGTCTCTCTCTCTCTGTCTCTCTCTCTCTGTCTCTCTCCTCTCTGTCTCTCTCCTCTCTGTCTCTCTCCTCTCTGTCTGTCTCCCACACTCTGGATCTGGATATCTTATTTACCCTATATATCTTAACTGCCATATACCTACACTGAAATAACCTATACTGCTTTCTTCCAGATCTGATTCTCAAGCTTCACGCGGGAGACATCGAAATCCCCCCTAATCCAGAAGACAGGTAGGGAACACCTCCCCTCCAACATATAACATTTTGCGGGAGTGAGGGTACCTGGACATTGAGGCACTGCGGATCAGGAAAGAGCCAGGCGGGATTGCTGCTTTAGATATTGTGAAGCGGGGGCATCCAGACACTGGTTAATGGGTGCAGGAAACTAGTTACACACACGCATGTAAAAAGGGCTAATTGTAGTAAAGTATAAATGTAATACAGTAAATAAACTTATGTCAAAAATGAATGTTGTTCTTACTAGGAATTTATTCAATTTGGGCGGGGCTAGGTGGCGAGTAGATTTTTTTGGTTCGGCGAGTAAATTTTTGGGTGATTTGTCAAGCACTATATATATATATATATATATATATATATATATATATATATATATATATATATCCTCCTAGGTAGGGAGCAGGGGGTCTCCAGAGCTGAACCTGTTAATTTCAGCTCCAGGGGAACCCCTGCTTCCAGAGATATGTACACCACTAGGAATTGACGGTATCTCACTGCTGTTTAAATGTTCCGCGTGAAGCTTCCTTTTGTTCCAGGGAACCTTTAAATATACATTTTCTGTGCCCAGGCTGGACTGCTACCGGCAGCCCCTTTATAGCTACATTCTTTAAATGGTCAAAAGAATGTTGTACATGCTAAAAAAAAAAAAGAAATGTGCTGTTTGCACAATATATAGTGAGAACATGTTCCGGGAAGATCTGAGTAAAAAAAATGTTTATATAGGACAGTATTATTTCAATTATATTGTTACGCCGGAGTAGCACGCAGACCAAACCTGTCCCTAGAACTGAGGCAGGTATGAATACACACACCAACAGAGCGAGGGATGTGTCCGGGTTGTGGTATTGAGTGGTGCCAGGCCAGATGGGGAGTATTGCGTGAATAGTTGCCGGTACCGTTTTTTCCAGAAGAATGGTCATTGCCGTTGCCGAGATCAGGGGTAGGGGAAGTACGGAAGAGTCGAGGTGAGAGCCTTGGTTGAGGGGAGCCAGAAGGTACGTAAACAGGAACAAGCCGAAGGGGGAAGGGCCAAGTCTGCCAAGTCTGCCAAGCCGCGTCAAAACCGAGAGAATCAAAGAACAAGCACTGTGAATCCCCCACACAGAACTACGATGAGCGAGGAAGCACAGGCCAGAGAGGGTATATAAAGCTGGAACAGCCAACCAGGAGAGGGGGCGTGCCTGGAGGAGCTCAGGGAGCTTCAGCGCATTGGCTGCTGTTCTTAGAGCCCAGGTGACACTCAGCAAGAGCCAGATTGTAAGCGTGCGGTGTTTGGGGGCGGAGCCTGAGCGGAGATAAGTTCAGGGGCTGTTGTGAGTGCGCTGTAAGTCTGACGTCCGCATGAGAAGAAGCAATGCGAGGTGCATGCGCGCGGAGCGGCGATTCCGCACCAAAGGCTGCGGCGTAGAGCGTGGGGAAAGTACCTCATAGAGTGTCGTACCAAGCCGAGGGGCAAGCTATGCAGCTGAAGGAGGCTTGCGTGGTAGTAGCGGAAGGGTCAGCGCAGTGTAAGGAGAGAGCCGTGAGCTCCTCCTGTGGGGCTGTGTGCTCACATTCTTAATATATATAAACTCTACCTCTTAAAGTGCTAAAGGGTTACATGGTATGTATCAAATTCTGTGTGTCTCTGCACCATTTTATCTACCTTGTCTCAAGTAAGAGTTACTTGGAGGTGGGAGACAGTTACTAGCTTTTAATGACGACAATAAATATTTTATATTTTGTAGAATTTCTTACTGTGCTTAAAGTAGTTAGTGTGTGGTATAAATTTACAACGGTGTAAAACACATTTTACGTTAGGAAACAACCATTCAAAATAATAAAGCTGTAAAATGACAGTTTGCTTTCACTTTATTGCAAGCAGTATTTATTATTAAATGGGACAAAGATTTAAAATTGAGCAACGGAGTAAGTGACTGACCTTGAATTACATTATGGCTGTGGAGTAGGGTTTCAAGCAGGGCCGCTGACAGATTTCCCGGGGGCCAGGACTAGAGTTTCGACCGAGCCCCTTTTCGGCGGTCTTGTGAGTGCCTCAATCTCACTCCCTCAGTCCCCCTCTCCCCCCTTGCTGCACACACACACTGCCCCCCAAAATACATACAAAACACAAACCTCCTCAAATACATGCAAAACATACACACATCCAAACACATCCAAAACAACCCGCCCCAAATACATACACCTCCACCCAATACATGCAACACCCCACAAATAGGTACAAAACAACCCCCAAATACATACAACCGTGTGTTTGTGTGTCCACCTTCTGGCACACACATGGACGTCAGACTGAGAGACCCTGTGTGGGACAGTGAGGGAGGTCCACAGCTGGGGAAAGCCAGGACTCGGCTGCAACTAAGAGGACCGTCAGCTGGACAAAGAAGTTGGGCCCGACCTCTGGCCGGTCCCAGTATCCAGCCTTGGCCGGCTGCCCTGCAGCCACCGGGCCCAGGACACTTGTCCTGGCTCTCCCCCCTTGTCGGAGGCCCTGGTTTCAAGTGTTGTGCAATAGTTAATTGTACTCACATGCCACCTACAAAATAATTTTCAGATAACAAAAAGGAGAATACCTTTAAAATTCATGATTTTATAAACTGTAACAGCAGAGGTGTCGTTTATATAATCACATGTTCCTGCAACAAAATGTATGTGGGCAAAACCTACTGCCAGCTAAAAGTACGTATCCTAGAACACCTGGGATCCATACGAGACAAGCATGATACACTGCTAGCGAAACATGTAAATGGCGTACATGAAGGTGTTTCTAACAACCTACGCTTTGCAGGGATAGATCTGGTACCACAGGGACCTCGAAAGGGAGACTGGAATAAGCTATTACTTCAAAGAGAATGTAAATGGATATATACCCTTAAGACACTTAGCCCTGCAGGATTGAATGAGGGATTCATATACTCACCTTTTATATAAACATCAGAGTACTAAGAATTTCGTCAGCTTAAATATACTTAATAACTAGACAGACCGTATTGACCTTTATTGGCGGTCTACCTAGATAGCTGCCACTCCTACACCCCTCACATAACACATTTGGTGCACATATGCACATAGAAATCAACAACTTTCTGGTGTGTGTACACGATATCCTTGTGTAATAATCACACACGAGTAACACCCTAACCTGCAGGACTACATAAGGTATTCACGTATCCACTCTCAGTTTAACACCTAAGTCATGACAACATAGTCAGATCTAAGATACTTAATGATTAGACAGACCGTATTGACCTTTTGGGCGGTCTATCCAGCTAGCTGGTATTCCTACACCCACACATATAGCCCAATGTATGTGGTACTTATAGGCATACACATGTGAAGGTATTGAAACGACTCCTTCTTGCAGTCATGTGTTTATTTATGTATTTATTCTCTTTGATGTAATTACATACCCGTTCACCAGCTAAGAGGGTCGCATGACCGAATTAAGTATTCTGATAAAAATCTATGTATACGCTATTCACTAAATAGAAGTGGCTATATACCTATTGCCTTTATGTCTGTTAATCAGACCGCGGGAGACAAACCAATAGGGACTCGATACCACGAGTAAACGCCCCTAACCACGCCCCCAGGAAGTGTATAAATACTTACATCAGAGGAGCGAAGGTACACTCCTCCCCCCTTGAAGAAGCGCCAAGAGGCGTGAAACGATCGTCGGGTGTCAGGCGACGCGCTAACTAATGACGTCAGCCGGTTGCTGTTTTGGAGTATGAGACGGAGCATGAGGCAATGCCAGAAACCCTGCAGCTGACTGGTTGTATGAACGAATGGGTTTATATGCGCACTATACTAACTATGCACACCTAAGGAAACTATTCGATTCCATCTTGAGGAGTACATATTATGGGAATATTATTGCATAGTATGTGGTGACGCTTTAGAGATGTTTTGGGCTCACTAAAGCCTGCTTATTTTGTCTGTCAAGACATCGCACGGGAGGCATACTTCAGCCTGCTCGCGCTGACATTCAAGCCATCCGTTTTGGTGCTATATATAGACGCATACTAATGAGCTCTGTATTTGTGTGATTATATCACCTATTGGACTTTTGAGTGTATACCTACTACAGGCACACATTTGAGCAATATACTAAACATTATTGCATGCTGGCATACTCCGTTGCTACTTTCTTTAGAGCACTTTTAAGATGATTTTATATATAAGTAAAAACAATATAAATATTTTTTAGTGTGTTTTGTATTAGAAGAGTTAATTAAATATGTAACCCCGAGGTTGTCACTCACTGACCCCCCTCCGCGAGTGCCGTGTGGTCGCGGGTGCCGCCGGAGGCAGCGACGGACCCGCCGGCACTTCGCGAGGGTGGGGGCCAGTGCAGGGAGCGCTCGGCGTCCCTGGAGCTCCGGCGGCGCACCCGGCTAGCGGGGGCCGCCATGACAGATCGCGCGAGCGTGCGCGGGATTGCGCATGCGCGGATAGGGGTAGGAAGCGAAGGCAGCCCTTAGGAGGTCGCGCATGCGCAGGAGGGACTCGATGGCTAGGGAAAAGTCGCGCGAGGGCAGGACAGGGGAGAGAGAGATTGCGGCGGCCATTAGTAGTTTGCGCAGGGCAAGTGTGCACGCGGCCCCAATACACAGACAGCCCCCTGGGAACTATAACTCCCAGGAGGCATAGGGAGACAGGCACCAGGTGCCTGATAAGAGCCAATAGGGCTGGAGGATTCCCACCCAGGAGAAAGGATACATTTCGCGGGCTTAGTGTCACGTCAGTCAGGCTGAGGAAGAGGAAGGGGAAGGAAGGGTGCAGGTAGCGAGTGGCTCCTGCACCAGGTAAGGTTTCCCAATTAAATTGGAGCATGTGTGTGCCTATGTATTGACCTTATTTTCTCAACGTGGATCTTTAGTGTAAAAAATGGTTTCAGTCAAAAAATAGTGTAACATCGAAATCATTTGCCAAGATGAAACTGGCATAAACCCTAACAAAAAAGTGTGTTAATATTTATTTCTCGCAGTATAGATAGTTGTATAGGTTAACCTATACCAATATTGAATTCATGGTACTTATTATTTTCAAAGAACGAATAAAAAACAAAATACACAATTCTGATTTAATTTAAATGAAATCAGATGTTCAACGAACTACGCATCAGATGTATTAACTGGTTTAATGACCTTCATACACACTATGCACATTTTAAAAAGGTTGTGTACTACTTTTTTAGCACAAACATTTTGACTCACAATAAAAATTCTAATATTACCTTACTATATACAGTAGGTCCCTTATATGTTAACGCAAAATGCATTTACTATTAATTTGCTTCCTACTGGCCAACATCACCTAGTTATTAAAGAGCACCCAAAACTTTGTATATAAAATTAGCAAATAAAAATATCACTAGATTTTGCAAATGCTTTTGATACGGTTTCACACAAGAGGTTGGTGTACAAAATAAAGAAAATTTGGACTCAGTAATAATATATGCACCTGGATTGAAAACAGGTTAAAGGACAGACAACAGAGGGTTGTCATAAATGGAACTTTTTCAGGTTGGGCTAAAGTCGTGAGTAGAGTACCTCAGGGATCGGTACTGGGACCCCTGCTTTTTAACTTGTTTATTAATGACCTTGAGGTTGGGATTGAGAGCAAAGTCTTCATCTTTGCTGATGATACAAAATTATGTAAGGTAATAGAATCAGAGCAGAATGTAATTTCTCTTCAGAAGGACTTGGAGAGACTGGAAACGTGGGCAGGTAAATGGCAGATGAGGTTTAATACAGATAAATGTAAGGTTATGCATTTGGGATGCAAGAATAAAAAGGCGACTTACAAATTAAATGGAGATATATTGGGGGAATCCTTGATGGAGAAGGATTTAGGAGTGCTTGTAGACCGCAGACTTAGCAATAGTGCCCAATGTCATGCAGTAGCTGCAAAGGCAAACAAGATCTTATCTTGCATCAAACGGGCAATGGATGGAAGGGAAGTAAACATAATTATGCCCCTTTACAAAGCATTAGTAAGCTCACACCTTGAATATGGAGTACAATTTTGGGCACCAATCCTAAGAAAAGACATTATGGAACTAGAGAGAGTGCAGAGAAGAGCCACCAAATTAATAAAGGGGATGGACATTCTAACTTATGAGGAGAGGCTAGCTAAATTAGATTTATTTACATTAGAAAAGAGGCGTCTAAGGCCTTGGCCATGTTTAGCGCTTGCTGGCGGAAGCGTGCTGACGCGCGCTCCCGCTCAGCACTGAGCCCCTACACCCGCAATTAGCGCGGCTTTAGTAGGGGCTCACCTGCGCTTTAAATTCCCCCGCTTGCTGGCGCGACAAGCCGGTCACGTGAGCGGTTCGCCCAATGAGGGCGAACCAGCTCCGTGATGTCACTGGCCCGCCCACGGCAAGCCCCCTGACAGCTGCTGACAGTGCGTGCGGTAAGCAACCGCAAGGCCAGGGAAAGTACCCGCTTTCTCTGCGCCTCAGCGTGCCTCAGCACGCCAGCAGGGAACATGGCCGAGGCCTAAGAGGGGATATGATAACTATATACAAATATATTCAGGGACAATACAAGGAGCTTTCAAAAGAACTATTCATCCCACGGGCAGTACAAAGGACTCGGGCCATCCCTTAAGGTTGGAGGAAAGGAAATTTCATCAGCAACAAAGAAAAGGGTTCTTTACAGTAAGGGCAGTTAAAATGTGGAATTCATTACCCATGGAGACTGTGATGGCAGATACAATAGATTTGTTCAAAAGAAGGTTGGACATCTTTTTTAGATGGGAAAGGTATACAGGGATATACCAAATAAGTATACATGGGAAGGATTAATCCGATTGCCAATTCTTGGAGTCAGGAAGGAATGAATTTTTCCCCTTAATGGGGTTTTTTGTTTGCCTTCATCTGGATCAATAAGTAAGTATAGATTTAGGATAAAGTATCTGTTGTCTAAATTTAGCATAGGTTGAACTTGATGGACCTATGTCTTTTTTCAACCTCATCTACTATGTAACTATGTAACTATATGTGTGCGCTGCTATTCTCCACGCGGCATGAATGCCGCCATTCGCCCCAGGCACACTTGTTTATCGCGGTTGCTTTGTTCTAATTTCATGGATTGTGTGCAACCTACATCTTTTTTCAACCTAATCTACTATGTAACTATATGTAACTTATGAGCAAATGCACATGTCTAAGACAGGTCTGCAACCCTGCCTTTCACCATCCTGTCCCAGCATACAGTGCTTCCACTGCAGCCAAGCATTCTGGGAAATCACATGCATATGAGCACACAGTGTCACCTTTTACTTCATGTCCATTTTAACATGGAGTTCTAAAAGTTTATGCCTGCCATTTCCCCCAAAAATGTGTAACATTTTTTTTATTCCTTAAAGCAGCAATCAACACTGCCAAGAGCTGCTTTGTGGTCCTTCTACCTGCAGGGAACCCCCGAATCTCATGATCCAGCGCTTGGCACAAATATCTGCCCGTCTGACGCAAAATGTCAGTGGGGTCAGGTTTTGCTCCAGTGCCTGATAAAAGGCCCGTGACTATATTTGTAGTGTTGTTTTGTGTTTGAAGAAACAAAACATTCAAACCACTTTTTACTGGGAGCCAGGGGCCCGCGAATCTCAGGGGACCACTGATGAGCTCTGGGGAAAATCCTTGCTCAGGAAAGTAAAAAAACAAAACAAAAAAATAATTTTTAGGGGATTGCTGCTTTATGCTCCTTAACCTAGTGCAAGTCCCAGGCCGTATAGTGTCCTGGGGTCATAGGGTTGGGTGGGTAGAGAGAAACACACACACTTAATAAGGCCCCAAACTGCACCTCACAACCCGCAATGCCTTCAGGCTGAGGATGCATAGCATTGCGTGGAGCAACTTTGGAAGCACCTGTTGTAATTTACATCTATACCACCCATGCTTTCTGCACACACACTGAGGTGCAGTTTGGGCCCTTAAAGTATCCACGTGGGATCAGGGACCCACAATAAAAAAAATTGGGGGGGGCGAGCAACTTGGAGGCGCTTCAAATCCATGTTTGGAATTAATACTCCAATAAAGACCTAAAACACCATGTTAAAATGCACAAGAAGCAAAAGGTGAAACACTGTGAGTGCTCATTTGCATGTCATCACCTAGGATCTCTGACTGCAGTGGAAGCATTGTATGCTAAGAGATAATGGTGAGAGGCAGGGTTGCAGACCCGTCTGAGACATGCAAATGCACCCACACGTGGTATTATGTATTTGCTGAAAGAAAGCTGCTGATGTAAGTACTATTTTTTGGTGTTTGTACATAATCTATTAAAGGGAATGTAACATTTATTGAGGTTGTAAACTAACTAGATCAGAGGTTGTTGCTCTTCTGATGCTAGAATTAACCACTTCCATGAAAATGGCCCTTGCATTGCATTCAATCGAAAAACTTTCACTCTTACGATAACTATTCATGTATGGCTATTCTTTGAATTTGGAGCTTCATTAACTGGTTATTAGATATATCCACTATCTACCCGAATGTATTATATATATATATATATATATATATATATATATATATATATATATATATATATATATATATATATATATATACTTTTTTTATTCTGGCAATATACAGTATACTGTAAGCACACACTGTTGAAATCATAATATAAACTATTTGTAATGTGTACAGAATCAGTCATAATTTTGTTGTCCATCTTGGTATGGGTTGCACTGTGCATGAAGTCTTAATATGCGGTATTCCTCGTGTATATTAAAGTATTTTCCACAACTGGTACCTTTTGGGTATAT
The DNA here is from genome assembly GCF_040206685.1 of Ascaphus truei. Classification (NCBI taxonomy): domain Eukaryota; kingdom Metazoa; phylum Chordata; class Amphibia; order Anura; family Ascaphidae; genus Ascaphus; species Ascaphus truei. The sequence continues at coordinate 4,402,833 of NC_134488.1, forward strand.
GTATAAATATACTGAAAAAAGCCACCAGGAGCAGAGCACCAACTTTTTTCTTTAATCTGCATGTGCGCCAAATGTGGAATAAAATGACGCGTCAGAATGGAGTTTTATATATATCTGATTATAATGTGGTGACAATTACCATGATACAGTGACCCTTAGAGATGCGTGTTTGACATGGGCTATATAATCATCAATCAAATAATTTCTGCCTCTTTTGTACAAAGCCCCCTATGTTGTCAGTGTGTGTATTTTATGTGTGTATGGGGGGAGGGGAGGGAAGGTGCTAGCCTATATCCAACCAATATACCTAGAAAAAATGTGTTTAACCGTTATTTATGGGGTTGTCCTGGTGCAGAATGCATTTCCATATTGCTCTGATATTCTCTGTGCCTCCCAGCATGCCCAGAAGCAAAATCCAGCCACAACCAGTCAATAACTAAAACATTGCACTTCAAGCTACATTCTAGACTAGTGTTTTTCAACCAGGGCTCCTAGGAACTCTTGGGTTCCGCGAGCATCCCTAAAGGGTTCCCTGCAAACGTTGGTCAATTAAAAACTGTACCAAATACAGAAGAATTTACAATTCATCTGATCTCAGACGCGCTATTAGAAAGTGTTGGGATTTCTTACACTGCATCTGATCTCAGACGCGCTATTAGAGAGGGTTGGGGTTCCTTACAATGCATCTGATCTCAGACGCGCTATTAGAGAGGGTTGGGGTTCCTTACAATGCATCTGATCTCAGACGCGCTATTAGAGCGGGTTGGGGTTCCTTACAATGCATCTGATCTCAGACGCGCTATTAGAGAGGGTTAGGGTTCCTTACAATGCATCTGATCTCAGAAGCGCTATTAGAGAGGGTTAGGGTTCCTTACAATGCATCTGATCTCAGACACGCTGTTAGAGAGGGTTGGGCTTCCTCAGAATTTCACAATATAATTATAGGGTTCCTTAACCAAAAAAATATTAAAAACACTATTCAAGACTGTGTCTTCTGCAGTCATCTTGCTGGCGGGAATATTATACACGCAGTTCTCTTCCTGGAGGGTATAAATATACTTCCAATCAAAAAGTGAGAAGAGAACTATTGGAGGTAAAACTGGAGCAGACATGTCTTGGCAGACCTCCTGTCTTACAAAATATAAAATAAAACAAATTGCTGCTTTAACTCCAAAGATGATACCAGTGCAGAAACTTGGCAGTTGTGAGGGGAAAAAAACAGGCTTTAAATTTAGCTTAACACATTTCTTGAATATTGGAGCAATAACTTTTTTAAGGGATAATAAGTTGTGAAAAGCACACATTTCAACTTGATTCTTAGAAAAACAAAAGCACGTGTTAATAAATATTCACAAATATAGAAGTTATCAAATATATGTTCTTTTACTACAGAACTTGGCAAAATGCCTCTTTCTTCCTTTTTTGCCATTTTTTAGAGTTATTCAACAAGGAAAATCACTTTGTGTGTATGCATGGTGGAGTTTTGCAGTCAGCTTGCAAGTGAGTGTCTCAATGTCATATAATCTAAGTATAAAACGTTGACAACCTTGTTTTCCAGCATTTGTTGAAAATTACACATACTGTACATTTACCTTTTTTTTTAAATTCTTCCCTCAAAGGATCTTTAATTTCTTTTTTTTTCTGATCGGTGTCCCAGCAGTAACAGAAATTCCCTTGCCTCTCCCTCCTGGGACTCTCCTTATATATGGCTGAGTCAGTTAGATCTGGCCCTATTTTATATGCAGCTAGCCCATGCAGAAGCTGGCTGGCTGTACCTGGAAAGGGGGGGGGGGAGGATAAAGTTGCCTTAACCCTTTCAACATAACAGAAAGAACCACGGCACTGCCGAAAGAGCTCAAAAGTTGTACTCAACTGAAACAGTTTTAAGCTTTACATACATCATAAATACATTCATGATCTACAAATCTTGCAAGATTCATTGTTTCCTCTGGTAGTATATGTTGTATGCACCAACATTACCTTTAATCGTATGAAAACTGTGATATGCTGTTATAAGGGGATATGGTGTAATATCTAGGGGAACAATTTCATGTGCATTAAATACAATATAGTTACAAAATAATGCTCTTAATACATTAGGATTGATGTGATCATACAGAAAGGTGGGGGGTGATTATTTTACATAGATTACACACTGAAGTACAGGTGGTGATAGGGGTGTAAAGTACTCATTTATTTTTCACTGGTCTTATTCAGGGTACTATTCTCTTTGTTTACATGCTTACTGGGAAACTTACCGTCTCTAACTTTACATAATATCTCTGTTTGATGACCATCCAGTCCTGCATCTCTAATGGTCTTTCAACAATTTGCTCTCGGATGTACTTTGCTATGCATTCTATGTGTTATTGATTTATTACTACATCATTTAGCATCTGTTTTTTTTAGGCAGAGTTAATACCAGGTCAGGTTTAGGAGAAAAATAATAGCTAGGTGGTGGTAATTGTTTTTTTTTTTTTTTTTTAAACAAACATGTGCTTCATGTTAACATTCCCCCTTATGCTCCTTGTAACAATTCCCCCAAATCAAAGGTACTGCAAGTGAAGCAACATTCATGGGAGAGTAGTTTGCTAAAAGAATAATAAAGAAAATACGCAACACTGTATTGTTAATTAATTATGTATACAAATATATAAAAAAGTGACTGAAATTTCGGGGACCGTTATAAGCATTAACAAATAGTGAAATAAAAGCCGTTTATACATTGTACTGAAACGCTGAACCAGCCCAAGAATAGAGAACAAAGAACAGTTTTCAGGAAAGTAGCGGTGCAAAATAATCTTGAGTGGAGATGGACAATTGGAGCCTGCAGCTGTAGACGAAAAATGGTGTCATACTCGATATGCCTGGAAAATGGCCAACTGTTAATATGAAAGCACGTAATGAGTGAAACAAAACTGATACATTCAGTGCCATAAAAGTAATGTCGCAACCTAGTACATAAAAGCTAAACACACAAGAGTCAAGATAAATGCAACTTGGGGTGCCCCAACTCTATGGGAACAAGAGCTATAAACAGGAATAGCAGTGGGTGCTGCAAGCAGAAAATCCTAGTCAGGGTAACTGCATGTACAGTAGAACAAAAGGGGTAGCTGAACACACCAAAAGAAATGCAATCATTTATAAAAAATAAAGTTCATTTTATTGACTGATTACAGTCACAAACCATGGATGGTTTGTGACTGTAATCAGTCAATAATATGAACTTTTTATAAATTATTGCATTTCTTTTGGCAACCTAGTACATTAAATTATCATTAAAGCACTATAAAAAAAAAAGTTAAAGATCTGCTGAAAGATCAGATGATAAAATAAATTTTTTAAATGTGGGTTGAAGTAATGGTGTCATGAAAAAGCACGAAAAAAGTTATTTGAATTAAAGCGTGTGCGTGTGCGTGTGCGTGTGTGTATATATATATATAATGTGTAGCCCATGTACCTCCCCCCCCCCCAAGTGAGATTAGGGGTATACACTATGGATGCTACCGGTGCTGCCTTTACCTGTTGGCTCACAGGGGCCTAAGCCTCCGTCACGGGGAGCCTGGGGTGATATAATACAATACCCTCGGTGTAATGCCTCCACCTGTGAGGGATACCAGCGTGGTGGGAGGAGCCCCTCACAGGACCCAATAACATAAGCGCACACTGTGTATAAAACAATAACATTTACTGGCACAGGAATAACTCTCTTAACGCTCTAATGGTCACTACAACTACCCACCAATCCTGGCCCGGCCATAACCCACCACCGTGTTCCCCCACACCGTGTCCACAGAGAGTCCCACACCCCACCCCAATGTGTGAGACAGTGCTGCCCACTAGGTGAGGTGTACTTGTTGGTGCACTTGGTGTATATGTATCTGCCGGGTGCTCCAGCACCGGGCGTGCCGATTGGAAGACAGAGGGGATTCGCCGATCCAGCGATGTCATCCACGACGAGTCCGCCTATGCGTGGGGTGGTACCCCGCTGGAGTGTCTCACATACAGATAGTCTCTGATCTGAAGCAGGGTGGTCTGGTCCCAGACCACAATTCTCAGGGCTGCGCAGCATTGCAGCTGTGTCCCTGAGCTCATTAAACAGCAAATGGGGCAAGGTCCCTACCTAAGGGCCTGTCCCTGTAGCAGCCACAAGCTTCCCAATTGAGTCGGGGCCTAGCTGGGGCCTAGGGGGAATCTGACCTAGTGCAGGGTGTCACTGACTCCTGCACACATACACCCTCTGTGTCCCAGCTCCGACTCCCTATCTGGCCTGAGCGCGCCAAATGTATCTATTCCTGCAGGGGAATCTGCGAGCCCTATTGGCTGCTGTGGGTCAAGTGGTGCCTTGCCCCTATGCACCCTGGGGCTTGTAGTCCCCGTGGAGCCTATCCCTATCAGCCCCCGCGTGCGCCTAGCATACTGCGCAAACGCGACTATAATGGCCTTCGCGGGGAACCTTCTGTGCATGTGCAACTGGGTAAAGGCCGCTGGAGCTAGTCCTGCGCATGTGCAACCTCCGCGCGCACACTCCAACATGGCGGCGCCCTGCAGAGGGGGCCGCTGGCAAGGCCGCAACATCCCCCACGGCAGCAGAGGTAAGGGGGGCAAACAGGAGGACCGGAGCACCAGGGCTATATATATATATATACACACACAATATATGTAGAGGTATGCACCTTTTTTTGGCTTCATTCATTGTAACATCGCTGGAAGAAGAGATCAGTGTATCTCGAAAGCTCGCACAAATAAAAGCATTTCGTTAGCCACAGAACGGTATCATCTATTTATTTTTGAGATATATAAAAAGCAGAAGCGCCTGCCCCATAGTGTATTACCATTTAATACATGTATTAGGTTGATAACCTTAAAAATGCACACTCACAAACAAAGGTGTAAATTCACATAACAGGTAGGATTCTCTGCTCTGCTGTGGCTGCAGGAACACTGGAACCAGGATTAATCACCTCCCTGCTGCAGCCTCCAGTCTGGACAGCCTCCGTAGGGCTCAGTTGTGATGTTATTCAGTATCCCAGGGGAGCAGGGGAAGGGCTCCAGTGGCGCCGTGAAGAGGCGCGCACCCAGCGTTCAGCAGTCGATGTGCATGCCGACACAAAGCTGAGCAGGGCTAGACACAGCACGTCAAATGATGTCACTACCGGAACCACCTATCAGAATAGCTCTACGCGTTTCATCACTGGCAAGTGCCAGCTCCTAATTCACTTTTATCCCCCTATGTTTCAGGTACCCACAAATAAATTGCAAACTCTTCAAGTCAGAGACTTGCGTTTGTTAAATTCTATGTATAGCATTGCATAGTCTGTCCGCGTTATATATGGGGAAAAATACCATTTTTAGAGCCTGTGAAACAGTATTTTTTAATATTTTTTCTCGCATTTTCTTCACGAATATTCTGTTGATAGTAATGAAATATAATCAACGCTGTTTCCATTGTCAGGCCACAAAAAGGCATGACAGTGGAGTAAATATGTCTCTCTTTTTTCCCCCACTATCATACCTAAAACGGTTTTATTTGCTGTTGTTGTTTTTTTTTTTGCATTTGAAACTCAATTCCCACCATTGTTCAATTAAGACTTGAATATGAAGTATGGCCCAGACCCATCTGCTGACTAAAGCCTTTCATTAGCACACACTACCTATTACAAAACCTAATTGTATGCTGAAAACACCATTTATTCCCATTGTCTCTGTGTGTACCGCATAGAATGTAACATATTAAAGCCAGGTAATCTCATCTCATTCTGTTTCTATGTATTTTTGTAGTAATTACCTCACTCAGATTTCGTGTTCCATGTCCACTGTACCAAGACATACCATGTTTACAGGGTCACAATTTATTAGTCTACAGTTTGAGATATGATTATTTGTAAATTGTTTTTTTGATAAGAGTATTTGTCATTGTGCATCCCTAAACCAAGGCTGATGGATCCTGCTGTTCTGGAAGGTATAGCTCAAAGTACAGTGTGGGAGCTGTCCCTCAACACTATGGCTATACAAATTGTACAAAGCATGCCGTGCACTATGCATCACACTGTATTATGATGCAATTTGCACAACTATGGTTCTGCCACACGCCTATTTTAAGACTGATCATGAGGCAGGGAGAAAGTAGAAGCAAAGAAAAGGAAAGCTTTGGAACGAGAAATGTGCGCATTGGACTGAGAAGCAGGGGAAAATAATGAAAAGGAAACCTATTTTCGTCTTTATTTTATCTAAGCCTTCTGTGCCAACGGTAGTAGAAAGGCAATGATTTGCAGTTCACTCTTGTGCTAAAGGAGTTAATTATAGCTTTTTTCAGGCACATTTTAAGTTTGGCTGGTAGAAAGGGACCATACAGTTCATGCCAAGTTGTTTCTAATTGCAAACTGTAAAATGCTGTGAACATGATGTACTCTGTGGACAAATAAAATAATAAAAGCATAAAAAGAATAAAATATTATGCTTATGTTAGCTTACAAACCATTCTACTGACACAGAGGTGTATTTGCTAAACACAGCTATACAACGGAATTAAACTGTTTTATTACCTTCCTAGATCATCACGACCCCTTATGTTTTAGTTAATATGTTAACGTTTTGTTTCTTCTTATACATTTCTGCTATTACATGTATCCCATAAGAGTCGCTGCATTGTGGCTGTATTGCTTTTAGGCTGTGCAAAGCCAAAGCTATTAAACTTAAGTCAATGTTGAGTTTTACATTTTTGTATTTTATTTAATTAGTTACTTAAACCAGTGGTTACCAAGGAGCAGGACCACCCCAGTCTTTCCACTGGGAATGCCCAAATACCCCTCCTGATTTTTAGGAACATGAATCTACAACTACTCTGCAGTTTCCCTAGCAGAAGGCAACGTCATTGTCACTGCCAGTGAGCAAATTAAAAGGTGAGCATCGCAATGAAGTGTGATGTTCCACCTTTTCACCGACTGTCATTTACAGTAGCTATAGTAACATTTCAAAAAGTGTTGTTGAGTAATTGCTTAAACTGGGGTGCTCCTGTAACCCCTGCAGATCAGAGATGTTGAAAGAAAAACTATTTAACATTTAACTATTTAACATTTAGGATCTTGCTTTTTTTAACCCCTATGCTGCTAGAGAGACCTACAATTAATTGCAAATCAATGCATTTCTACAGCAGCACCTCTGGTAAATGAATGGTGGAGTCACAAGTGGAATACCAGAGTTCAGTGCGAGTAAATAAAGATTAAACTCCTACTAAAAAGGTTTTCTGGCAAACTTTTTTGTGCAATACAGCTTGGCCCCTTTTGAGCTTATTATAGCTTCAGTTTTTATTTGCATTGCTTAATTGTAAAATGATCAAAGTTTTTTGTATGTGTAGCCCCGGTCCCCTGCGGCTCCCAGAGACCCCCCTCCTTTGTGGCAGCACGGTCGCGGGTGCTGCCGGAGCCAGCGACGGACCCGCCGGCTACTTCCAAAGGTGTAGGCCGGAGCAGGGAGCGTTCTGAGCCTCGGGAGGCTCTGTGGCGCACCCGGCTAGCGGGGGCTGCCATTGTAAATGTGCGCACATGCGCAGTGGTCGCGCATGCACAGAAGAAGGTTAGGGAGCTGCGGCGGCCATTACACAGTCGCGCATGCGCAGTACGCTCGCGCATGCGCAGTACGCTCGCGCACGCGGCCCCAATACAGTAGCAGCCTCCATGGGACTACAATTCCCATGAGGCTTAGGGACAGCCACACCAGGTGCCCCAGAACGGCCAATAAGGGCCAAGGATTCTCGGCAGGGGCAGAGAGATACATTTCGCGGGGTTTTTGCAGACAGTTAGTCAGGACCAAGAAGAGCTAGGGGAAGGAGGTGAGTGCAGGAGTCTGTGACCCACTGCATTAGGCCAGCAGCCCCCTAGGCCCCAGTTAGGTCCTGAGCTCCTCACAGCTTGTGGTGCTACAGGGACAGGCCCTAGGTTAGGGACCCTGTCACATTAGTATCAGTGATAGTTAGGGATCCAGCGGATGCTGCGCTCTCCGAGAAGAGACTTGGGCTCAAGCCTATGCCCAAAGAGACAGAGACTATCTCCTGGGTGGGATCGCCCCTGGCGGACCCTCGTGCAAGGAAGGACCGGATCACAGACGGGACCACCACGCGGCAGATCCTTTTCAAAGTTGCTTGCAGGCCCGAGTGCAGGAGCACTCGGCAGGTACCTTTATAAGTGCACCAACGAATCACCTAACTTTATATCTATACTCTCACATAGTGGCAGCGCTGACCACGGGACACAAGGGTTAACTGTGTACACGGTGTGGGGGTACACGTGGTGGGTGTAAGGTACACTTCTAGTGGAGTGAAAGACACTTTGGACTGCATTATATGTTGTGGAGTTATCCTCTAGGGGAAGTATTATTATAAATAGGGTGACCAGGCGTCCCGGTTTTACCGTTTTTTTCTGTGCTATCCCGGCTGCCAGTCCGTCCCGGCAATGTCCCGGTTTTTATCCCTGGTCCCGTTTGTTTTGTACTGTAGATGCGGTGCGCGGTGGCAGCGAGGATGCGGCAGCCCGGCCGGTGAGTATTTTTATGAATTTCAGGGGGTTGGGCTTCAAATATGCCGGGCTGCAGGTGATTGGCTGGAGGAGGCCGGGGGCGGGGATTTCTCTGCTTCCTCCCCCGATCCCCGCGGCCCGTGCGGGGACAGCCATTGGCTGTTTGGTGCTTTTCCCCCCTCTGCCTCCGTTCCCTGCTGCTGCTGCTGCTGCCCGGGTGAGAGGTAGGCGCGGGGGGGGGAGCAGGGTTGGCGGGAACGCGGATGGCTGGAGGGGACAGTGCGGGGTTGCTGATGGGGAACTCCCTGCTTCTGCCCAGGTGCGCGGCCTTATCCCCGATAGGTGGGAGAGCGGAGCCAGGTCTGGCGGGAGGGTTCTCCCCCCGTCCCGTCCACGGGCTCGGCGAGCAGTGAATTCCATCGCTGGCGGGCGGTGCAGGGGGAGGCGGGGTGTATCAGTGTGTATAGGTGTGTGTATATATAGGTGTGTGTGTGTGTGTATCAGTGGATGTGTGTGTGTATCAGTGGATGTGTGTGTATCAGTGTGTATCAGTGGATGTGTGTGTGTACCAGTGTGTGTGTATCAGTGTGTGTGTGTGTGTATCAGTGGGTGGGTGTATCAGTGGGTGGGTGTCAGTGTGTGTGTGTGTATCTGTGGGTGGGTGTGGGTGGGTATCAGTGGGTGTGTGTGTGTATCAGTGCGTGTGTGTGTCAGTAGGTGTGTGTATCAGTGGATGTGTGTGTGTGTATCAGTGGGTGGGTGTCAGTGTGTGTGTGTATCTGTGGGTGGGTGGGTTTGTGTGTATCAGTGGGTGTGTGTGTGTTTGTGTGTGTCAGTGTGGGTATCAGTGGGTGTGTGTGTGTCAGTGTGTGTGTGTGTGTGTGTGTGTGTGTGTGTGTGTGTGTGTGTGTGTGTGTGTGTCAGTGTGTGTGTGTGTGTGTCAGTGGGTGTGTGTGTGTGTGTCAGTGGGTGTGTGTGTGTGTGTCAGTGGGTGTGTGGGTGTGTGTGTGTCAGTGGGTGTGTATGTGTGTCAGTGGGTGTGTATGTGTGTCAGTTGTGTGTGTGGGTGTGTCAGTGGGTGGGTGTGTCAGTGGGTGGGTGTGTGTGTCAGTGGGTGGGTGTGTCAGTAGGTGTGTGTGTGTGTGTGTGTGTGTGTGTGTGTGTGTGTGTGTGTGTGTGTGTGTGTGTGTATCAGTGGGGGTGTGTGTATGTGTGTGTGTGTGTGTATCAGTGAGTGGGTGTGGGTGTATATCAGTGTGTGTGTGTGTGTGTGTGTGTGTGTGTGTGTGTGTGTGTGTGTGTGTGTGTGTGTGTGTCAGTGGGTGGGTGTGTGTATCAGAGGGTGGGTGTGTGTATCAGTGGGTGTGTGTGTGTATCAGTTGGTGTGTGTGTGTGTGTGTGTGTATCAGTGGGTGGGAGTGTGTATCAGTGGGTGGGTGGGTGTGTGTATCAGTGGGTGGGTGGGTGTGTGTGTGTATCAGTGTATCAGTGGGTGTGTGTGTGTATCAGTGTGTGTGTGTGTGTGTGTGTGTGTGTATCAGTGGGTGTGTGTGTGTATATGTGCGTGTGTGTGTGTCAGTGGGTGTGTGTGTGTCAGTGTGTGTGTGTGTGTGTGTGTGTGTATGTGTGTGTGTGTGTGTGTGTGTGTGTGTGTGTGTGTGTGTGTGTGTGTGTGTGTGTGTGTGTGTGTGTGTGTGTGTGTGTGTGTGTGTGTGTGTGTGTGTGTGTGTGTTAGTGGGTGGGTGTCAGTGGGTGGGTGTGTGTCAGTGGGTGGGTGGGTCTGTCAGTCGGTGGGTGGGTGTGTCAGTGGGTGGGTGGGTGTGTCGGTGGGTTGGTGTGTCAGTGGGTGGGTGGGTGTGTCAGTGGGTGTGTGTGTCAGTGGGTGTGTGTGTCAGTGGGTGTGGGTGTCAGTGGGTGTCAGTGTGTGTGTGCGTGTGTGTGTGTATCAGTGGGTGGGGGTGTGGGTTTAAGTGGGTGGGTGTGTGTGTGTATCAGTGGGTGGGTGTGTCGTTGTGTCAATGGGTGGGTGTGTGTGTATATAAGTGGGTGGGTGTGTGTGTGTGTGTATCGGTGGGTGTGGGTGTATCGGTGGGTGGGTGTGTGTGTGTATCGGTGGGTGGGTGTGTGTATCGGTGGGTGTGTGTGTATCAGTGTGTGTGTGTGTGTGTGTGTATCAGTGGTTGGGTGTGTGTGTGTATCAGTGGGTGGGTATGTATCAGTGGGTGGGTGTGTGTGTGTGTATCAGTGGGTGTGTGTGTGTATCAGTGGGTGTGTTTGTATCAGTGGGTGTGTGTATCAGTGTGTGTGTGTGTGTGTATCAGTGGGTGTGTGTGTGTATCAGTGGGTGTGTGTATTAGTGTGTGTGTGTGTATCAGTGGGTGTGTTTGTATCAGTGTGTGTGTATCAGTGGGTGTGTTTGTATCAGTGGGTGTGTATCAGTGGGTGTGTGTGTGTATCAGTGGGTGGGTGTATCAGTGTGCGTGTGTGTATTAGTGAGTGTGCGTGTGTGTATCAGTGTGTGTATGTCTCCCTCCCTGTCTCCCTCTCCCTCCCTGTCTCCCTCACCCTCTATGTCTTATCTTAACTGTCGTATACCTACACCGAAGTAACCTATCCTGCTTTCTTCCAGATCTGACTCAAGTTTCACGCGGGAGACATCGGAAGACAGGTAGGGAACACCTCCCCTCCAGTATAGTACCTTGAGGGACTGCGGATCAGGTAAGATCCCAGGCGGGATTGCTGCTTTGGAAATTGTGAAGAGGGGGCGTCCTGACACTGGTTAATGGGTTCAGAATCATTCACATATGGCTTTTTGTTGTTGTTCGATTAGTGAGGTCATCACACACACACACACACACACACACACACACACACACACACACACACACACACACACACACACACACACACACACACACACACACACACACACACACTATGTAACAGGGACTAATGGTAGTAAAGTATAAGTGTACTACAATAAATAAACTGTTATGTAAAAAAAAAAAATGTGTCCCGGTTAATGTGTCCCGGTTTTTAATTTTCAAAATCTGGTCATCCTAATTATAAAGTACATAGTGGTTACAGTAAAGTGTGTGATTATTCTGCATTTACAGTAAAGTGGTTATATACATCTCCGTGTATGTGCTTATTGTATATGTGGGTCCTGTGTAGGCAACCTTCTAGATTCCTAGAACCCTACATAGGTGGAGGCGCTGAAAACCAGAACGTTCCAGAGATTCACCCCAGGCTCTCACTAGCGGAGGCTCCTGTCTCCTGTGAGCCTGACAGGTATAACGCACCACACCTGGTAACATTAGGTTCCCCGCACACACACTATATGCGATTGGGTGCGGGAATACCCGTTACATATGCCATTATTTTTTTCATTTGCATTGCTTCATGCTCGCAACCTTCAGATAATTAGCTCATTGGGGATTGATTTCATACTAAATACACTGTTTTATGACATACATGTAGTATTCTTCTATTGCAAGAGAGACATGTGCGTACAGGGCCTGAAAGAGGTAAGATGGGGCCCGGGGCAGTTACAAATGTGGGGCCCACCCTGAAAGTCATACAAATATCGTGGAGAGCACGTACAAATTGTAGCTCGATGCGCAGTAGTGGGGGGAATACTTGACTGTAACGTGAAAATACGAAAAAATGCCATACTTGCAAAGATGTTCTAAATATTATGTAAAATATATGCGCCAAGTTTGGTTAAGATCAAATAACCCGTTCATAAGGTATTCTAAAAAAAAAATATTTGAAGGGGGTGTTTGGGGCACTTCTTGGGGACCGATCAAACTTGTCCGTTCCCTTGGGAATAACCCCCCCATACCAAATTTTAAGTAAATTGGACATTTTTAATGGAAGTTATCGTGGATACAGTCAGACAGTCACATTTTTTCACGCTTACAATACGTACTGTACCCACTATACATAGTATAATAGGTAAGTAATAAGAGAATGCCTGTCGCTATTCTCAGTTTCCTTTGTTCAAAAACGCAACAAAACTCCACTGATTTGACAATGAAATTAATTTTGAATTACTCTATCTCTACATACAGTAGTCCAACCCTCCCTTTAACTGTTGATCTGTGTTTATTTGCATCAGGGTTATTTGTTTCATATATTAGAATATTGTGACGGTGAGGGTGTAAGCCTGTTTGGTTACTTCTGATCCATGTGTTGAGGTTCGGGAGTATCAGCTCTTGAGCCCAGTGATTGTACATGCATTGTTTGAAATTATGCAACAAAGAATTTGTGTGTTTTTACCTTTCCAGGGATGCCAGCAAGCAGAGATTGCTGGGCTATGAGTTTCAAGGGGGGTTTTACGGAAAAGGTGTTGTCAGAATGTGTCTAGCTAGTCGGGGTCCAGAGTTGCTGGATACCCCAAAAATGTAGCCGGGAATAAGGTCGGATTCCCGGATACATATAGACACATTGAAAATGCTCCCAAATCTGCCCTAGGTTAAGGGGGATAACCAGTTAATGCGCAAGTCACCCAGAACCTATATAGGGGTTCTGAGGTACTCCAACCATACCTAAGGTTGTGAGGAGTGTTAAAAGTCCAAGTTCAGTTTATAGTGTGGGGAATATGGCTAGTAAGAAATAAAGTGCAGCTTCTTCCATTCCCCATACCAGAAAGATTTTGAAAATATCCTAAGTGTATATTTTTTATTAAACAGTATGTTTTAAAACATATATGCTTGTGCACAGTATTATGAGCAGGGACTTTCATATCCAATGTCCTGAGTGAGTCACTGGGCTACCACCTTTGGTGCCAGCGTGTCTACTCAGACATCCGACTTGAAAGCCACAGAGGATACCAGAGGTGTGAAGAAAATGTGGGCAGGATGGCTAGGTGAAGTATCCACGTCCTGGGATGAATGAAAGTCCTCCAGATTTTGCCAATTTGCCTTCCCAGCCGTGGAGGCGCCTAGCCCAGCGAGTGGCTTCTGAATACCAAGTGGCTGAGGTGGCAATCTTGAGCATGCACTTGGCTGATTCAGAAGATTCGCTTGCCCGGCTTCAGAAGACTGGCATCGCTCTGATTAGTTGGCAGGAGAATTCCCACGCTGGGATTAGCTGGAGTATTTCATGAATGAACTGAGAAATACTATAAGGATCCCTTAGCGAATCCGGTAGTCAGATTCTAAGCACCAGAAATACAGCAGCAAATTTGAAACGACCAAAAGATGCTCCGAACGAAATAGCAAAGACGCTGACTTCAGAAATCTGAGGTGAAATATTTTCTAAGTCCAGCTTTTTGGGACCAAGTTCTCAAAAAGGGACGTAGTGGTAGCGGCTGGGATTGTAAACCGAATCGAGTTCCAGGACGTTTGGAGCTAGCTCCCGGTGAACTTATTTCAGCACCTCCAGAGGAAAGTCAGTGGTGGCATCAGGAACTTCATACCGATTTGGGTTCCAGGACACTTCGGGCTAAGCCCCTGTCAACTAAAGACGCTTGTTTCCTCATATTAAGCTTGGAAAGTATATATTTTTTGCCCCAGGTCCCAAGTAAGTGTGTTCTTCTTGTGTAGTTTGTGTAACATTGTGTGTTTGCCTTTTCATTCGAATAAATTTCCAATTTATTTCACTTGTTTTGCTCAATGTATGATCCAGATATAAAGGTGTAAATGCCTGGACTCCCGTGACAAATGTATTGAACACATAACCTTTAGAATAAATGTTGGGGTCCCCTCTGAGCCAAGTGGCCTTGCTTGCCCCCTCCCACTCCCTCTCCCCCTCTATCTGGCCCTACATGCATGCATACTATTGTAACCCATGTCCCTACCCCCCCCAGACGCCATATCTAGGGTGTAGTGAGGGCTGGCTACATGTATGTTGGTGGTGCATACCTGCCGGTAACAGGAGGGCCTGAGTCTCCCGCGGTGATGTCGGAGATACAGGACCAGGCTTCTGGGGTATATGCCTCCATCTTCTCCTTAGCAACGATGCAGCGCCTCCATTCTCTATAACTTCCCAGAATGTGGGGTAGGACCCTTATAGAGAAATAACCCTGGTCCCAGGGTGAATGCTCCAGAACACACACACAGTCTGATGTAAAACCGCAATGTCTCTTTATTGTCTCTTATCACAGCAGCAGCAAACAGTAGCCGCAGTTCAGATACAGCAGCAAGTCCTGTGCAGCAGGCTTTCAATGTATTGGTATTTCTCCTCTCCTTCCCTCCAGTAATGTCTCCAGACAGGATGGTCTGGATGGGGCCTCAATACCCCTGCCTCCACCTCCACCAGGGTAGGCCCTGTGGGTGAGGCTAGATCTCCTTCCCCTCACCCCCTGAGCAGGGTGAGGGCATTGTTCCACCTCTATATAGGTCTGTCCTTATCTCCTCTCGGTCCTACAACACTTCAGACCGCACACTCTCCTCAGCTCCCATCTGATGCTCCCAGACTGACCAGCTACCCGTGCAGCTGTCACAGGGTCATCTCTCCTTTCTGTGGTTCAGCAGACACACTGCTCTCCAGAGACTCCAAACTCTCACAGGCCTGACAGACAAGACTCAACTCCATGCAGAACTGACTTCGCTCAACTCCATGCAGAACTGACTTACACACACACAGGACAGCTCACTAAATAGACTCAGCCCCGCCCCCTATGATGTCAGCAGGACCTCCCCTCTGTCTAGCCTGCACAGAGCTCAAGGGCCTGCCTCCACCACAGAGGCGGGGCTTGGTGAGGGGGAAAAACCCATGGTCACTACTGGCGCCTGCCCTTACCAGGGCTTACTCCAGTAGTAGAAGGATAAGTAGCCCGTTCTGTTTACAGGGGGCTACACTCTCCCTCTGGTGGAATCCAATGGTCCCCACTTGGACTTACTTTTAGCAGAACCATCCTGCGTAGACAAACCTGGGAACACAAACACAAAACCATGGCAGTTGGTAGGCATAAACATTTTACCCTGTGAGGAAGCATATGAACACAGTTACTCCCAACGGGGAGAACCTCAATAATAATGCTTTGGGTCAGGCTTCCGTACCTTTCTTCCATTATGGTCAGTTATGGTCACGTAAAACGACTGTACCGACCCAGACTCTGGCCGATAGATCACACTGTGCATGTATATGCACCGTCCTATACTCCAGATCCTGACCAACTCACTTATCCTATCTTGATTGTGGTACCCTGCCTTACCAAACTTCGTCCTTAGGTACTCTTGCATGGCTTCTCGGAGCCAACTATCCCTGTTCTCCTCAATCTCTCTCATTATGGGTTCAGGCACATAAGGGTATTCGTACCCATGGGACTGCCTGTACCTAGCCAATATGGCTCTGTCTGCTCAGCTCAACGTAGTGAGTTTACGGTGACCCGCCCTGCTTGGCAGTACCCAGAACTCTGGTTCTACAGGGGCAATATCATCATACAAAATACTGGGACCCTTGGGCAGAATGATCTTCTGCTCTATCTCCCGGTACCTGTGTTCTACTTCGTCCGCCACCTCCTGGGGAGTATAGGCACCTTCCGCCCACCAATAATCAACTATGTTGTTACGGATGAGTAAGAACCTGGTGCGGTCCATACCTGCGTGGTACCGGGGCGATGGAGCTAGGGGTTGGGGCTGGGGCAATGTTCAAGTCAGTGTCCAGCAAGCGGGTAATACTGCGACCCATGGGTGCTTTCTTGGTTGCTCTCTCCGATGTGCTTCGTGCTCCTCTGGATAGGCCTTGGCTTTTAAGTGTGGCCATTGCAGCTGTCATGGCTGCTCTCCGTGGGGAGAACAGCGCTCCCGGGCCTCTCTTCCAGTCGGACCCGGAAGTGATGTCATCGCCGGTGCCCGCGGAATCTCCATCCGCTCCGTGGTCACGCACCAGAAGTGCGTCGAAGACCGGAAGGCGCGGTGGTGGATCATCTGGTCCGCGGACGGGTAAGTAGGCCGCAAGCCTCTCCTTCTTGTCCTCTGCAGGTGCCGTTTTCGCCTTGCGGAAGTAAGGGGGTGGTGGAGTCTCCTTACCGCTCCGCTGCAGGCTGATGCACTCGGGGTCCTCCGGAGTCGTCCCGGACGCCATCTCCGCAGCACTGGGAGTCACCACAGCCGTGGGACTGCTACGGGCCTCAGGCCGCACCAGCCCTCGCCGTCGGAAGGTGTCCGGACTCGTCTGCTCCTCTCCGGTAAGTGGACCGCCATCTTTGTTACAGCTGGGGTGGTTCGCCGGTGGGCGCATCGCCACCGATGGGACGCCAACTTCTTCCTCCGACAATATTATGATCGGATCCTCCGCAAGGGAGTCACCGGGTTCTTGGGCGATACCGCCAGTGGGTAGTGGCACGAAACGGACTCGCTCCGGTACCTCCACTGCGGTCGCGCTCTCCTCCGCTGGTTCTCTCGGCTCTGTAGCTGGCTGGGCCTTGGTTCTTACCGCATGGGTGAAGCGGGGAACTAGGGCATCCTTGTCTTTCGTCTCTGCCACCTCCATTAGTGTTCCCGGAGAGACACCCTGCGGGGTCTCCATCAGTGGCCATGGGTCGTTAGGCCACAGGTAGTAAGTGCCGCATTGAGGGCATCGTGCCTTAGTGCTGGGGAGCGCTCCGGGTATCCCGCAGTGGACGCACAGGCACCGGAGGTATTCGTGGCCCTCAACCTCCCCCCTACCAGTAAGCCTCCTGGTAGCTGGTAAATTGTGGTTCTCAGTTCGGCCATATTTCGCTCAGGGGTGGAACAGTTCAATTGCTCAGCTCCGCTCTCTGTAAATGTCAGACAGAAATGAAGCTCCTCGCTCTCACTTCCTGTCCCTCCCTTCGTTGGGGAAGGCTCTCCTGATTGGCTCTCCTTGTGCCCCCTCCCTCTGGTGGAAACAAGAGGCAGGGCACTCCTTCTTTCAGTGTGACGTGGCCTGGTTTGTTGGCCAGTCACAGCACAGGTGGGTAGGCTTTCGCGCCGCTCCTCTTGCAGGGGATCTGGGTTTGGCGCCAAACCCCTGCACATCTCCCGCCACATTTCTCGCACAGTCTCTTTGCATGATTCACGTGCGCGCTCCAGGATTGGCGGGAATTGCCATTTTAGTTCGGCTGCTAACTGCTGGGCCGTGGATGGCGCGTTTGTTGCCATTTTGGATTCTTTCTTGCTCCGCGGAGCACATGTAGTGACGGCCGCCATCTTTGATGAGTCCACCAAATGTATTTGTGCATTGTTCCTAGACACTGACTGACCTCCACTTGCTCACTGAACACTCTCTGCATGCTTTCTGATGCTATTCTGACTGTTGCCCACTGATATGATGTATGGCATACCCCAGGCTAGGCAGAACTCCTTCTCTATGCACTGTACTCGGTGACTGTTCCTGCAAGTGCTCTGCGGTGCGTTTTATGTGGGTGCTAGCTAGTGTACTGGGTATCTCCCTAAGTACGGGCGTCCCTACTTTTGGCCACTCATAGTGTGGGCCCTGGGCCATGGTCCCTGGACAAGTTAACAGACTAACCCCCCCAGTTGCCTCACACTACCTGCCTCAAGGGACTAGAACAGCTATAGCTTGGCACCCATTTTACGACACCCTCTTAGGGCACCCAGGGCGTACTGTGCGGGAGTCCACGCTCCCCTGACTACCCCTGGTATGACATGCCCTACTTTCTCCAGCACTTGCACGGAAAGTGCACTTCACTCCTCCCGTTCTGCTTCGCTGAAAGCCTGTCCTGTTTGGGATCTCAGCAGCTCGCCTCTAAATGTAACCCATGTCCCCCCCCCCCCCCAGACACAGATGCCATATCTAGGGTGTAGTGAGGGCTGGCTACATGTATGTTAGTGGTGCATTCCTGCCGGTAACAGGAGGGCCTGAGTCTCCCGCGGTGATGTCGGGGATACAGGACCAGGCTTCTGGGGTATATGCCTCCATCTTCTCCTTAGCAACGGTGCAGCGCCTCCATCCTCTATAACTTCCCAGAATGTGGGGTAGGACCCTTATAGAGAAATAACCCTGGTCCCAGGGTGAATGCTCCAGAACACACACACAGTCTGATGTAAAACCGCAATGTCTCTTTATTGTCTCTTATCACAGCAGCAGCACACAGTAGCCGCAGTTCAGATACAGCAGCAAGTCCTGTGCAGCAGGTTTTCAATGTATTGGTATTCCTCCTCTCCTTCCCTCCAGTAATGTCTCCAGACAGGATGGTCTGGATGGGGCTTCAATACCCCTGCCTCCACCCCCACCAGGGTAGGCCCTGTGGGTGAGGCTAGATCCCTTCCCCTCACCCCCTGAGCAGGGTGAGGGCATTGTTCCACCTCTATATAGGTATGTCCTTATCTCCTCTCGGTCCTACAACGCTTCAGACCGCACACTCTCCTCAGCTCCCATCTGATGCTCCCAGACTGACCAGCTACCCGCGCAGCTGTCACAGGGTCATCTCTCCTTTCTCTGGTTCAGCAGACACACTGCTGTCCAGAGACTCCAAACTCTCACAGGCCTGACAGACAAGACTCAACTCCATGCAGAACTGACTTCGCTCAACTCCATGCAGAACTGACTCACACACACAGGACAGCCCACTAAATAGACTCAGCCCCGCCCCCTATGATGTCAGCAGGACCTCCCCTCTGTCTAGCCTGCACAGAGCTCAGGGGCCTGCCTCCACCACAGAGGCGGGGCTTGGTGAGGGGGAAAAACCCATGGTCACTACTGGCGCCTGCCCTTACCAGGGCTTACTCCAGTAGTAGAAGGATAAGTAGCCCGTTCTGTTTACAGGGGGCTACACTATACAGGCATACCCCGTTTTACGTACACCCGCTTTACGTACACTCGCAAGTACGTACATTTATTTTTAGTTACACCATACCCCTGTGTACGTACGCATGCTTCGCGAGTACGGACACCAGGGGGCGGCGTGCGTGCGCACCTCTTATCAATACTGCAACCTCCTTCATTGTGGTCCCTAACTGAGTGGGAGTGCAGGTAAGGGGTAAGGGGGAACGGGGCCAGATGGCAGGGGGAACGCGGAGAACGGGCGCGCCATCAATCAGCAGCTGTAGCAGTGATTCCGCCTGCACTGCAGCTCCTGGCTTTTCTCCCTCCGCTCTCCTCCTCCCTCCTCAAAGCTCGATCTAGCCTGCTGCTGCTGCTGCTGTAGAACGGAACTTTGCATGTGAGTTACAGGATACGGGGGAGGAGGAGGTCCTCTTTTACTGCATTCTGTGCTTGTGTGTGTGTGTGTGTGTGTGTGTGTGTGTGTGTGTGTGTGTGTGTGTGTGTGTGTGTGTGTGTGTGTGTGTGTTTCTGTGTCTGTCTGTCTGTGTGTGTCTGTCTGAGTGTGTGTGTGTGTGTCTGTCTGAGTGTGTGTGTGTGTGTGTGTCTGTCTGAGTGTGTGTGTGTGTCTGTCTGTGTGTGTCTGAGTGTGTGTGTCTGAGTGTGTGTGTGTGTGTGTGTCTGCGTGCGCGACTGAGTGCACGTGCGTGCGTGACTGAGTGCGTGTGCGAGCGCGACTGAGTGCGTGTGCGTGCGTGCGTGACTGAGTGCGTGTGCGTGCGTGACTGAGTGCGAGTGCGTGAGAGATTGTGTGACTGAGGGAGTGCGTGAGAGATTGTGTGACTGAGGGAGTGCGTGAGAGATTGTGTGACTGAGGGAGTGCTTGAGAGTTTGTGTGACTGAGGGAGTGCGTGAGAGATTGTGTGACTGAGGGAGTGCGTGAGAGATTGTGTGACTGAGGGAATGCGTGAGAGATTGTGTGACTGAGGGAGTGCGTGAGAGATTGTGTGACTGAGGGAGTGCGTGAGAGATTGTGTGACTGAGGGAGTGCGTGAGAGATTGTGCGACTGAGGGAGTGCGTGAGATTGTGTGACTGAGGGAGTGCGTGAGAGATTGTGTGACAGAGGGAGTGCGTGCGTGACTGAGGGAGTGCGTGAGAGATTGTGTGACTGAGGGAGTGCGTGAGAGATTGTGTGACTGAGGGAGTGCGTGAGAGATTGTGTGACTGAGGGAATGCGTGAGAGATTGTGTGACTGAGGGAGTGCGTGAGAGATTGTGTGACTGAGGGAGTGCGTGAGAGATTGTGTGACTGAGGGAGTGCGTGAGAGATTGTGCGACTGAGGGAGTGCGTGAGATTGTGTGACTGAGGGAGTGCGTGAGAGATTGTGTGACAGAGGGAGTGCGTGCGTGACTGAGGGAGTGCGTGAGAGATTGTGTGACAGAGGGAGTGCGTGCGTGACTGAGGGAGTGCGTGAGAGATTGTGTGACTGAGGGAGTGCGTGAGATATTGTGTGACTGAGGGAGTGCGTGAGAGATTGTGTGACTGAGGGAGTGCGTGAGAGATTGTGTGACTGAGGGAGTGCGTGAGAGATTGTGTGACTGAGGGAGTGCGTGAGAGATTGTGCGACTGAGGGAGTGCATGAGATTGTGTGACTGAGGGAGTGCGTGAGAGATTGTGTGACAGAGGGAGTGCGTGCGTGACTGAGGGAGTGCGTGAGAGATTGTGTGACAGAGGGAGTGCGTGCGTGACTGAGGGAGTGCGTGAGAGATTGTGTGACAGAGGGAGTGCGTGCGTGACTGAGGGAGTGCGTGAGAGATTGTGTGACAGAGGGAGTGCGTGCGTGACTGAGGGAGTGCGTGAGAGATTGTGTGACAGAGGGAGTGCGTGCGTGACTGAGGGAGTGCGTGAGAGATTGTGTGACTGAGGGAGTGCGTGAGAGATTGTGTGACAGAGGGAGTGCGTGAGAGATTGTGTGACAGAGGGAGTGCGTGCGTGACTGAGGGAGTGCGTGAGAGATTGTGTGACAGAGGGAGTGCGTGAGAGATTGTGTGACTGAGGGAGTGCGTGAGAGATTGTGTGACTGAGGGAGTGCGTGAGAGATTGTGTGACTGAGGGAGTGCGTGCGTGACTGAGGGAGTGCGTGCGTGACTGAGGGAGTGCGTGAGAGATTGTGTGACTGAGGGAGTGCGTGAGAGATTGTGTGACAGAGGGAGTGCGTGTGTGACTGAGGGAGTGCGTGCGTGTAAGCCAAGCTGATCAAGGACCTGAGAAAGGCCGTGCGTATAGTGCCGGCGATGCCGCCCAAAAACAAACACATTGCCGCCGCCGCGTGCGCTTATAGTAAGCGCGAGAGCGGCAATGCGACGGAGCGGACTTTGGAAGCCGGGAATATTTGATTTTCAAGGGCTATCACCTCATGTGACAGCCCCTGAACAAATCAAATGCCCGGGAGTCTGCGACGCCGCCGCAAAGCGAAATATAACTTTCGCTAGCGGGGATGGGTGACGTCGCCGGTCGCGGGCACTATACGTGCGGCCTAAGGAAGCACAGCATTGTAAAACACTATACAGTACTGTATTGTTTTCACCAAAGTCACAAAAAATAAGTCCCAAAAATATATCAGTCAGTCAAATAAATGCACCTCACCTTCCTGCCCTTTCAGTAAAAATACTGTACAGTAGAAGATATGCCCTCTCCTTCATCCTTCCTACACATTTTTAAAATAATTTTCCATTCATCCATGTTGTATCTGTCAGCACATAAGAAAAATCAGCTGACATTAAAGATTTTATTTCAATATAGCCTACTGTATTTATTTTGGTTACAAATGCATTATTTACATCAGTTATGCACGTGTATGATGTTTGCAGTACAGTACATGCATTGTAACGTGGAAAAAAGGTAGTGCTTCACTTTAAGTACATTTTCTCTTTACATACATGCTCCGGTCCCATTGCGTATGTTAAAGCGGGGTATGCCTGTAATATATGCATTGTTTATTTTTATGCAAATACTTTATTTGCCTTTTGTGCTCCTGGTGACACACATGCATGCCTTTTGCTAATGATTTTCTAACAGTACAGTCAATTATAGTGAACAGCGTAAACCCTCACCTGGAAACCTCTGCAATAAAATTGATTGGTGACAGCCATGGGAGATTATCACTGCAGGTGGAATTCATCATTGTAATTACTATCCATCAGTACAGTATGTCAGCTTTGTACAAATGAGGCATTTCCAAGTCCAGTTGAAGTTTATTCACTACACTGTGATAGCCGTTAATGAAGGTTAACAACTAGTCATTTACTGTAAAGGGCTGTAATAATTGATAATGGCTAACAAAAGCCATGCATTGAAATCATGCTCTGAGGTTCTTAATTAAAATATCTATACTTGGACGCTATAAATCCATTCATGTCAGAACCCTACTGTTATTCTCTTCTGGACAGCTGTTCAGAATGGGAGCGTCAGGAGCTCCCACTCATTTCCAGCTGCTCACTTTACTTTAAAAGGGGATTCGAGAAACCTGTAATGATTGTTTCACCCAAGCACTTCTAGCTTCTCAAAGTGTTTGGAGGTCTTAATTCACGGGTAATAAGCTCTGTACTGGTAATGCACTGCAGGCCTCCTCAGCAGCAAAGGGCAGAATGAGGTAGATTGTTGTGTAGATACGACCTGCTTCCCAAAGAGCCACGTGACAGCACCTGTCAATGCCAGCAGCACACGGCTGAAACACATTAACATTTTCTTGGAATAGAACGTGCTGTTATTCTTGGCCTCTGGGAACAGAAGAGGCGGAGGGCTGCAACGAGCCATTTAACACACTATAACTCTGGTGAGAGGATGGGGCACATTTCTAATGACCAGGGAAATAATCACAATGTAAAAAACTACTGTACTGTATGTGCCAGGACTGAAGCAGCAGTGCTGTGAAGGGCAAGAGTGAGATTAATGCCCTGTACTGGGAAAGCATGATTAAGGCATAAAGATAAAAAATAATTGCATGTGTCTGGGGTATTCATAATGATGGCATGATCATTATCAGTGTGCAATGATTGAGCAGTACAGTATGTGAGCAGGTACTATATGCATTGTTGGAAGAGTGGCTTGTGGGAGAGAAAAGTGTTGCAGGGCTTGTGCAATCACAGGTGGAGGTCAGTAATTGATGAGCAGATGGTGCTGAAAGCATGATTGATAAATAATTGTTTATACATCTCATGTGGACTGAGAAGCTGGGGGCTTTATGGCAGGATGGAGGTGCTGTAATTAATTTGTTTTGGATATTGATAATGGTCCAAAGCTCTGCTGAAGGCAGAAGCAGGAAGAACATACCTTACTGTAACAGTAAGTACTCTTAAGTTGATGTGCATGGCATGCCTTGAAGCAATGAACATTAAATGTATTCAATCATTATATTGGAAGTGACCAAAAGCATAGTATATTCATGTACAAAATAAATGAATAATTGCTCTAAGAATTTCTAGTGGTAGAAATTAGAAGTTAGCTATTGACTCCAACTCTTACTGATCCAGGATGCCATAATTCCTTTAGGCCTCGTTCAGGGTGCCAGAGGCAGGAGTTGGAGGGCGGGCGTTCGCGTGTGCGAGCGGCAGTCTGCTGGGCGATGTGTGCACATCCTCCCAAGCAGACTTTTTCAAGAGTTGAGGAGGCGGGGAGGAGGCAGGGCTACAGACGGCAGGTTAGGGATCCAAGTTGCTGTCTTGAAATCATTCAAAAGAATGATTTCATTGGCTGCCGATGTACCAGTGACGCTGCTGCAGCTTCAAAAAACAACTTGGGTTGTTTATTGAAACTGTAGCCAGCGTCAACTCCGTACTTCGGAGACAGGGCAGCTGCTACCCTGACAACCACAATTAACTTTAAATACATTGTTTCGGACGGCCGCCCGCAGCACGCCCTCCTGAACGAGGCCTTACAGCTACAATGTTAACCCTTACACTGTCAGAATGGCCTGCAATGCATTGAGTTGCTACATAGCTGACCTCTCAAAGCAAAAGGGGTCAAATTTAACTTTGTTTCTAAAAAAAAAATGGGGGGGGGGGAGGATTTGAGTCAAATTCACTCCCTTTCTGCTTTAGAGCACAAAGATTGAACCTTGTTATAAAGAACGTTTATGCAAAGAGCATTGATCCAATGTTTACAAACTCTTAATTTGCCACTGGGTTACATATGGGATTATTCATTAAAATGCGGCAGTCCCAATCTGAGCACTACCACAAGGAAACGCCCATTCATTTCCCGATAGGCACTATCACATTTTAATGAGTAACTCCCATAGTCAGCACTCTGGTGCAGAGCAAAGGGGTAGAATCCCATGAAAAAAAAGTGCAGCATTTTATCCTGTTTGTGGGAAGTTAATTCAGAAGGATTCACATTTTCTATGGTGAACCGTGGTAGCGGTTTTAAAGCGGCAATTACCGCACCCCCAGAATCCTATATCAGTTTACCAACTTTAATGTTAGCATCTTGCCACCTACACATGTCCTGCTTAAAAAAAAATGTTAATCCCAATTTTTTTTTTTTTTAAATCTCTAGCTTTTAATTTTAACACTGGGCTCTGGGGGTAGCTCTTTTTTAAACCCCCCCCCCCCCCCCCACATTTCAAATGCTTATATCACCTGAATGGAGCATTACATTGGAAATGGCAAAAAGAGGTCTCCTTAAAAAAAATATATATATATATTTGTCTTCCTTAGAAAGCATTGCATCCTCTGAAAAATAGTTTAACTTTTCTTCTGGTGTGGTTCATGCTTCTCACATGTTTGAAGAAAAATACGTGATCGGGTACTTTTATATTGGTTCCTTAAATAAGTAATGGGATTTAAATAATCTGTGCTTGTGTCAACATGTGATTAATTAAATGTGCTATAAATAAATCAAAATAGTGACAACAGTGATATGCAAAATCCAGTGAATTAATAAATGTTAATATTACCACCACCAATACACTTGTGTGAAAAAGTGGAAATATAAGGCAGCTCTAAACCCTTTAAAGGACAGTCCTCTGGTCCCAAATGATATCGATGTTCTCTAAGTAAGGGGAGCGCAGCTTTTCACAGCGTGGATATGTGAAAAAATACACAATAATAGTGCAGTATATTGTGACATGAATAGTAATTTCTATAAAATGTGTGTAGTCCCACTCACAACTTTTCTTCATTAGTCAAGCATATCAGAGATACAATCTCTCTGATGGGAGCAGGTATGGTAAATCCCCAATGGAATAGGCCCTCTTGCCAAACCCAAATGGTATAGTATGTCTATGCCAAATGTATAGGGTGATCAGATTTTCAAAATGAAAAACCGGGGCACATTCAAAAATTATGTATAAAACAAATTACGCATGTCATGACGCACCCCGTTGTCATGACAACGAGACACTGACATCCCGTTGTCATGTCAACTTGATGCCCCGTGACGTCACGGAGCAGCTCGTTGTTATGGCAATGTGCATTACGTGACGTCGCAGCCATGTTAACGGAATTTGGAGGTGAGGATACAGCCAAAGGCAAGATAAATAAATAATAAATAGATCTAAAAAAAAATGTTATCTCCACACACATCCACTGACCCACACACCCACTGACCCACACAGAAACACAGAGCCCCTGACCCACAGAGTCACTGACCCACACACCCACTGACCCACACAGAAACACAGAGCCACTGACCCACAGAGTCACTGACCCACTGACCCACACAGAAACACAGAGCCACTGACCCACAGAGTCACTGACCTACACACAGAGATCCACTGATCCACACACCCACAAACACGGAGCCACTGACCCACACACAAGGAGCCACTGACCCACACACCCACACACACAGAGCCACTGACCCACACACCCACACAGAGCCACTGACCCACACACCCACAGTCACTGACCCACACACACAGAGCCACTGACCCACACACCCACACAGTCACTGACCCACACACACACAGCCACTGACCCACACACCCACACAGTCACTGACCCACACACACAGAGCCACTGACCCACACACCCACACAGTCACTGACACACACACACAGAGCCACTGACCCACACACACAGAGCCACTGACCCACACACACACACAGTCACTGACCCACACACACAGAGCCACTGACCCACACACCCACACAGTCACTGACCCACACACACAGAGCCACTGACCCACACACACAGAGCCACTGACCCACACACACAGAGCCACTGACCCACACACACAGAGCCACTGACCCACACACACAGAGCCACTGACCCACACACACTGGACCACTGACCCACACACACAGAGCCACTGACCCACACACCCACACACACACAGTCACTGACCCACACACCAACACACACAGAGCCACTGACCCACACACACACACAGAGCCACTGACTCACACACACACAGAGCCACTGACCCACACACACAGAGCCACTGACCCACACACACAGAGCCACTGACCCACACACACAGAGCCACTGACCCACACACACTGGACCACTGACCCACACACACAGAGCCACTGACCCACACACCCACACACACAGAGTCACTGACCCACACACCAACACACACAGAGCCACTGACCCACACACACACACAGAGCCACTGACTCACACACACACAGAGCCACTGACCCACACACACAGAGCCACTGACCCACACACACAGAGCCACTGACCCACAACACACACACACAGAGCCACTGACCCACACACACAGGGCCACTGACCCACACACACGGGGCCACTGACACACACACACACACACACACACACACACACACACACAGAGCCACTGACCCACACACAGAGCCACTCACCCAAAGAGCCACTGACCCACACACACAGGGCCACTGACACACACACACACACACACACACACACACAGAGCCACTGACCCACACACAGAGCCACAGAGCCACTGACCCACACACCCACACACACAGAGCCACTGACCCACACACACAGAGTCACTGACCCACACACCCACACACACACAGAGCCACTGACCCACACACACAGAGCCACTGACCCACACACACAGAGCCACTGACCCACAACACACACACACAGAGCCACTGACCCACACACACAGGGCCACTGACCCACACACACAGGGCCACTGACCCACACACAGAGCCACTGACCCACACACAGAGCCACTCACCCAAAGAGCCACTGACCCACACACACAGGGCCACTGACACACACACACACACACACACACACAGAGCCACTGACCCACACACAGAGCCACAGAGCCACTGACCCACACACCCACACACACAGAGCCACTGACCCACACACCCACACTCACAGAGTCACTGACCCACACACCCACACACACACAGAGCCACTGACCCACACACACAGAGCCACTGACCCACACACACACAGAGCCACTGACCCACAACACACACACACAGAGCCACTGACCCACACACAGGGGGCCACTGACCCACACACACGGGGCCACTGACCCACACACAGAGCCACAGAGCCACTCACCCAAAGAGCCACTGACCCACACACACAGGGCCACTGACACACACACACACACACACACACACACACACACACACAGCCACTGACCCACACACAAAGCCACAGAGCCACTGATCCACACACAGAGCCACAGTGCCACTGACCCACAGAGCCACATACCCACACAGAGCCACTGACCCCCCCCCCACACACACACAGAGAGCCACTTACCCACACACACACACACACACACACACACAGAGCCACTGACCCCCCCCCACACACACACAGAGCCACTGACCCCCACACACACACAGGGCCACTGACCCACACAGAGCCACTGACCCCCCCCCCCCACACATACACACAGAGCCACTGACCCACACACACAGAGCCACTCACACACACACACACACACACAAAGAGCCAGTGACACACACACACAGAGCCAGTGACACACACACAGAGCCAGTGACACACACACACACACACACACACACACACACACAGAGCCAGTTACACACACACACACACAGCCAGTGACACACAGAGCCACTCACACTCTCTCTCTCTGTGTCCTACCTGTCACTGTGGAGCATGGAGGGGGGAAGCCATCTTGACTGGCAGCAGGCACCTCACTTCTGGCTCTCACTGCTGAGGCTCCGCTGACACTAACCCCACCCCCACCCTCTGCGGTCAGACCGGCCTCCGCTCTCCTCCTGCTCTCCTCTGCCTGCATTCTGTGCTCTCTGCTGCCCCCCTGCTCTAATGGCCAAATCCGGAACAGCCACAAAAAAACGGGACATTTAAAAAAATGCGGGCAGCCGGGACAGCCATTAAAAAACCGGGACAGCCATTAAAAAACCAGGACTGTCCCGGCTAAAACGGGACACCTGGTCACCCTACAAATGTATTAAAAAAGTAACAGGTTACAACAATGCACACTCACATTTTGTGCATGTAACAGGGTATGTCCAAGCCGTGCCGGTTTCTCCCCACATAGTGTATCTGCTATGTAAGCCCTGTTAAGATCCAGGCATTAGCAAGTTAATCTGTGGCCCTTGACCCCCCCCACTTCTGCTTCCCCAGAAAGTGAAAGAAGGTAGGTGGTCTCATGGCCTGTGTACAGCCACTTGTAGGTGGGTACAATCCATGAGCCCACCCCTTCCAGAAGTTTCTAAGGGGAGTAGGCTAAAGTTAGAGAGAGAGGTTGTGTGAGTCTTCCTCTCGGTTTAGGAAGTGATACAGGGCTTCAATGTAGCCGCTCACCACAGACACGCTTATTCAATTAACGCTTTGTACAGCGCTAGGAGCTCCCCCTTGTGTAGCAGACACATTTTACACATACAGCATATATCAATAGGACTGCCGCTAGTTCCTGAGCTGCAGAACTGACACTTCCTTTTCACAGTATGACCCAAGGGACATCACAGTTGATATATAGGGGAAACATGGCATTGTGGTGGCCATACAATTAACCCCTTCATCCCCAACAAGGTGTAGGGGTAACCAGCCAGGCATAATACCTTTATTATTGGCCTGGTTAACCCCTTCACCGCCACATGTCGTCCATGCACAGTCAAACGGACCCATTCTTTTTGCACCCCACTACAATCGGAGAGGCGTAGGAACAAGGGACTTGGTCACAATGCCCACCGTCTTCATCTCTTTTAGGCTGACCCTCACGTCTTCCACATCTCGGGGAGCGATACGTCGGGAACACTCCCGGAATGGAGTAGTAATTGTCATACAGATACTTTGGCTACAGCCAACATCCATTTCACTGATGGAGAACACTTCCCGGCGTTCCTCCAGCTTGGTTCGTAGCCGGTTCCTCCACGCTTCTGACAGGGGCGAATCACAGAAGTTGACTGTTGTTCAGCTAAACCTTAGGGCTGGAGCGCCACTGATTGGATGCATCCCATTTGATGTCTGATATTGGCTTTAGCAAACCCCAGTTTCTGTCTCAGGGTGGCGCACACGTCAGGCAAGGTTAGGGATGCCGGAACCTGGCTGATGGCAACCACGTTCCTGGGCAGCACTTAACATCTTAGGGTCCACTTGTGAACACTGTGGCTTGAGGGTAAGGACATTTTCCCTCTGGATTAGAATAGGGCACCCCAGGTCTGTATCTCAGCAGCGCCTCCAAATGTAGCCCTCTTTCCCCCTGTGTCAGGGCGACTACGTGTGCTGCTATACCTGTGTGGCAAACAGGAGGCCTGATCCTCCACCACTGGGAAGCCTGGGGTGTATGTATATCTACAAACAGTGCCTCCACCTGAGAAGGAACCTCACATTGTAGGATAACCCCTCCCAAGACAATATGCCCAGTAATACACACACAGAGTATGGGGAACAGTATTTACTGGGAGGTAATAAACAATGACAATAGTAACAGCTATATATATATATATATATATATATATGAAAGAAAAAAGAAAAGAAAACAGGCGCACACCTAGTGCATTAAAGTTTAACAATAATTTTATGGAACATTTAAAACCAGACAAATGCCCACTCACAAGTAAAGCGTTATTTGAAAGCAGTTATGAGATTGGCCCTCATAAGCCAGTGGTGCCGTCGAGCCTGTAATGGTGTCCTCTCGTGCGCGGTCTCCTTCTACCGGAAGTGACGCTCACCCGGTCTGGTGTCCCGCACAAAACGGAAGTCCCTCCAGGAAACCGAGGCCTCTCCTGACTGCCTCTAGCTGCTGCACCACCAATCAAGCCAAACGATGTGTCCACTGATCTGCTTTGCTGAGCCTCCCACAAGCTGCGTTCCTCTCAGTCTGCTCTCAGTGGGACAAATGTCTGCTCTGCTCTAGCCACGCCCTACGCGTTTCGTCATCGATGATGACTTCTTCAGGGGATACCCATTGGTTGTATCCCCACAGTATTTATAGTGAGGTTCATTTGCAAACATAATTAAAAACAATTAATCAATTACAACATTAATAAAACACTTTAAACTAGTCCATTGGTACAATTACTAATACTACACTGATCACAATGGACAAGTTCTAAGGACCACACTGTACTATTGGAGAATTTTATAGCTCATAAGATGTTAACAAATATATATGGGTAGAAAAAATGAATATTGTACTGAAACTACCTATTTGTGCAATAGAGATAATTGATAAATGTATTAAATCAACATGTAGTGCCATATAGATGTGTGGCTACTAATTGAATTACCAAGTACTTACTAGTTGGATAGAGTTAACCATACTTCATGACAATAGATGACAATTAGTTGTGATTCTATTCACAAAACATGATTGGCAATTTGGAACAAGATTTAATTGAGAGATCCCAAGAATTGGAGAATACTATCAAAACTGAATACCATCAATTAACCCCTTTATAGTATGTTCAGCAAACAATGTGCTACATAAATTAAACAAATCAGGTCTTAGGGCATGGTATAATACCTGTTGAATGATCCATCTGTGATTGATTGCAATTGGAGTCAGAGGTGGAGCAAAGAAGATGGTTTAAGCAAGAACAGAAGAATGCTCAGAAAGGCTAGCAATGAAGTGATGAAGTGACTATGTATAAATGGTGTATAATATATGTGATATTAAATAATAATGTGTTTGTGATGTATTAATAAAGTGAAATGGAAAAATTGTAATGATAAAATATATTAATATAAAGAATAGATATTAAAGTGATTGGATAATGTGTATGTGTAGGTGATTATCCAAATATTTTAATAATGAAATATAAATGTGAAGTTAATGATATCAATGAATGTATAACCTCTATTGGTAATGACGTGTAAAATGTATAAAAATGTAAACATATATGTTGAGACCTGTTCTGGACTCAAACAGACACATCCGCAGTACAATGCATTATTGGGAATATATATAGCCATAATGGAATGCAATGCAATAAATGCCTCAAAAAATTCCTCCAAAAATTCTGTGAAGGATGAATATTTTAGAGAGTTGACATGTCACCATAGTTCAGAGGGAGTGCCGAAGCACTCAAACCAGACCTCCGAAGGATCACCCACCTGGAGTGATCACACTATGGTGCTAATGTCTATGTGATCATTATGTCCACTTGGGTGCAAAGTATCTAGAATATACATCCAATAGGTCTCCCTCATACACAATCTTTTGAAACGATCACCACCCATAAATGTAGGGGGAATGAACTCGATGCCCATAACTCGTAAGGACCTAGGATCTTTCGAATGTTCATTACAATAGTGGCGGGAGAGATTGTGTGTTAGACACCCATTGATTATATTTCTTCGATGCTCTAAAAACCTCGTGCTTAGGGCTCTTGATGTGCGGCCTACATATTGTAGACCGCACTCACATGATATAAGATAGATCACATAGTCACTAAGGCAGTTGATATATTCTGCTATATCATGTGATGTCCCATTGGAATAAGATTTAAATTTATTGGTTTTTATCAAATGTTTGCACGTTAAGCATCTACTTCTCCCGCATCCAAAGTTTCCCTTAACCCTAATGGGAACAGATCCATCCACTCTACAATTGTTGACTAGCTTAGATGTTTTTAATTTGCTCGGAGCAATTATTGTTTTTATACTCCTTGCTTTCCTGAAGATCACAGGAGCATGTGTTGGCAACAGGTGACCAATCTCTGGATCGCTAACCAAGATGTTCCAATGGTCATTTATTATTTTCTTAATTTGTTTGGCAGACTGATTGAACTGTGTAATAAACTGAGGTACAGAACCTGTAGAGTTAACCTTATTTTTTGATATTGTTTTACTTTTGGATTTCTCCAATAAAGACGCGCGATCCAGTAAACTGGCATCTGAAAACGATTTGTTAACAACTGCCATATCATAGCCTTTTTCCTGGAACTTCATTGAAAGATCTGTACCCTGGGTATAAAAGTCTATGTCCATTGAACAGTTGCGTCTTAATCTGTAGAACTGACTTTTTGGCACATTGTCTAACCATTTTTTATAATGATTGCTACCATATTGTAGGTAGCTGTTCGCAGCCACTGTTTTAAAGTGTGTTTTGGTATGAATGACATCTTGAGGACCCACAAATAGTTCTAAATCCAAAAATACTATGGTATCTGGGTGTGTAATATATGTGAATTTTAACCCCATATTGTTATCATTAAAGGCTTCCAAAATCTCCTCCAGGGACCCCCTCTCACCATCCCAAATAATAAGGATATCATCTACTTCCACTGCAAGTTGTTCCACCTCCAATCGGTACTCTGTTTTGGGGGACGGTTGTGAGGATAATGGGGAATCCCATGAACAAATTGCAGTGGAACATAGGGAAGGAGCTAGATCAAAAATTACCAGTAAGGTTTCTAATTTAATAAATCATGTTTCACCTGACAAATCACATCAATCCACTTCTTCTTTTTTAGAACAGAGAGAAAAAGAAAAGAGATATCCACTTTGGGAGAAACAGAATTCACAATTACCCCGAAGAAAAAGAGATTCAGGGGAGTCAGAGGAGGAGCGAAGAAGCAAGGACAGAAGAAAATAAAGATGTTGGCAGCTACACCACATAAACACGGTATTTACAACCTTTCGTCACACATACTCACTACACATCATTTATCACTTCTTTCTAAAAGACTTTCATATGCTCCAAATAGTACACCCAATAGGTTTGACCTGTTCGTGGATCTGAATAGATACATCCGCAAGTTAACATTGATGCGACATTTCACCCTGAAAGGAGATGACCATTCGGAATTGCAATTTAATACACAAGAAAAAGAATGTATAAATGCCCTGACATCATTCTTAGTAGAATCAGACCAAATAAACAACTCACAATATGGTAGTGTTACTGGAAAACTAATGGGTCCATCCATAAAAAGATCTGCACTTGATAACCAGGATCTAGCCAATAACTCATTATTGGACATCACTATACATGAGGAAGGTTCAAATATATGTTTAGACTCCTATCTAACCCCAATTGATCTAGATCAGGATACTTCACTGAAATGTAAATCGTCACCATTTGTCCCTAAATCAACATACTTCCCTTATCAATCAAAGGGCAACTTCATTGAAACATTCTATACAGTAGTCCTGAGGGACTTAGAACAGTTGTGTCTTGATAATGTGGAACTGAAATACAACAACCTTACAAAAGAAGAAAATTTGGCATTGCAAAACATAAAAAGTAATGGTGATTTAATTGTTTGCCAAGCTGACAAGGGGGGGGCGATTGTCCTGCAGGATAGGGCAGACTACCTCTGTGAGGCCCATCGCCTCCTCCTTGATACAACATCGTATCAGACTCTTATTGAGGACCCTTTAGAGGGTTATCAGGTGGAGTTCCGAGATCTTCTCCGGGGCGCATTCACTGAAGGGATTATTTCAAAATTGGAACACAAATTTCTATACATTAAACACCCTAGAACCCCTATTTTCTATCACATTCCTAAATTGCACAAAGATATAGTTAAACCACCTGGGAGGCCTATTGTGTCGGGGATTGGCTCAATGACATCCAACGTGTCCCAATATGTGGATTATTATTTACAACCCCATGTCATCAAATTGCGTTCTTACATACGGGACACGTTGCATGTCATTGACTCCATCTCTGACATCAAGTGGAAGGATACCTATCACTGGGCTACATGTGATGTATCCTCACTTTACACCTGTATTGAGCACTTAAAAGGTATCGAGGCAATTAGTCACTTTTTAGAGTCAGATCCCGAGTTGCACTCTTCACACAGGCTTTTCCTATTAGCATGCATTAAATTTATGTTGAATCACAATTATTTTCTATTTGGAAACACGTATTATTTGCAAATCTGTGGAACGGCCATGGGGGCCAAATTTGCTCCCGGCTATGCTAACCTCTACATGGGACTGTGGGAGAGTACACATGTTTGGGGGAACGCTGCCCTGGGGGCGGGTTTGGTCTACTATGGCCGCTTCATAGATGATATCCTTATTATTTGGGATGGTGAGAGGGGGGTCCCTGGAGGAGATTTTGGAAGCCTTTAATGATAACAATATGGGGTTAAAATTCACATATATTACACACCCAGATACCATAGTATTTTTGGATTTAGAACTATTTGTGGGTCCTCAAGATGTCATTCATACCAAAACACACTTTAAAACAGTGGCTGCGAACAGCTACCTACAATATGGTAGCAATCATTATAAAAAATGGTTAGACAATGTGCCAAAAAGTCAGTTCTACAGATTAAGACGCAACTGTTCAATGGACATAGACTTTTATACCCAGGGTACAGATCTTTCAATGAAGTTCCAGGAAAAAGGCTATGATATGGCAGTTGTTAACAAATCGTTTTCAGATGCCAGTTTACTGGATCGCGCGTCTTTATTGGAGAAATCCAAAAGTAAAACAATATCAAAAAATAAGGTTAACTCTACAGGTTCTGTACCTCAGTTTATTACACAGTTCAATCAGTCTGCCAAACAAATTAAGAAAATAATAAATGACCATTGGAACATCTTGGTTAGCGATCCAGAGATTGGTCACCTGTTGCCAACACATGCTCCTGTGATCTTCAGGAAAGCAAGGAGTATAAAAACAATAATTGCTCCGAGCAAATTAAAAACATCTAAGCTAGTCAACAATTGTAGAGTGGATGGATCTGTTCCCATTAGGGTTAAGGGAAACTTTGGATGCGGGAGAAGTAGATGCTTAACGTGCAAACATTTGATAAAAACCAATAAATTTAAATCTTATTCCAATGGGACATCACATGATATAGCAGAATATATCAACTGCCTTAGTGACTATGTGATCTATCTTATATCATGTGAGTGCGGTCTACAATATGTAGGCCGCACATCAAGAGCCCTAAGCACGAGGTTTTTAGAGCATCGAAGAAATATAATCAATGGGTGTCTAACACACAATCTCTCCCGCCACTATTGTAATGAACATTCGAAAGATCCTAGGTCCTTACGAGTTATGGGCATCGAGTTCATTCCCCCTACATTTATGGGTGGTGATCGTTTCAAAAGATTGTGTATGAGGGAGACCTATTGGATGTATATTCTAGATACTTTGCACCCAAGTGGACATAATGATCACATAGACATTAGCACCATAGTGTGATCACTCCAGGTGGGTGATCCTTCGGAGGTCTGGTTTGAGTGCTTCGGCACTCCCTCTGAACTATGGTGACATGTCAACTCTCTAAAATATTCATCCTTCACAGAATTTTTGGAGGAATTTTTTGAGGCATTTATTGCATTGCATTCCATTATGGCTATATATATTCCCAATAATGCATTGTACTGCGGATGTGTCTGTTTGAGTCCAGAACAGGTCTCAACATATATGTTTACATTTTTATACATTTTACACGTCATTACCAATAGAGGTTATACATTCATTGATATCATTAACTTCACATTTATATTTCATTATTAAAATATTTGGATAATCACCTACACATACACATTATCCAATCACTTTAATATCTATTCTTTATATTAATATATTTTATCATTACAATTTTTCCATTTCACTTTATTAATACATCACAAACACATTATTATTTAATATCACATATATTATACACCATTTATACATAGTCACTTCATCACTTCATTGCTAGCCTTTCTGAGCATTCTTCTGTTCTTGCTTAAACCATCTTCTTTGCTCCACCTCTGACTCCAATTGCAATCAATCACAGATGGATCATTCAACAGGTATTATACCATGCCCTAAGACCTGATTTGTTTAATTTATGTAGCACATTGTTTGCTGAACATACTATAAAGGGGTTAATTGATGGTATTCAGTTTTGATAGTATTCTCCAATTCTTGGGATCTCTCAATTAAATCTTGTTCCAAATTGCCAATCATGTTTTGTGAATAGAATCACAACTAATTGTCATCTATTGTCATGAAGTATGGTTAACTCTATCCAACTAGTAAGTACTTGGTAATTCAATTAGTAGCCACACATCTATATGGCACTACATGTTGATTTAATACATTTATCAATTATCTCTATTGCACAAATAGGTAGTTTCAGTACAATATTCATTTTTTCTACCCATATATATTTGTTAACATCTTATGAGCTATAAAATTCTCCAATAGTACAGTGTGGTCCTTAGAACTTGTCCATTGTGATCAGTGTAGTATTAGTAATTGTACCAATGGACTAGTTTAAAGTGTTTTATTAATGTTGTAATTGATTAATTGTTTTTAATTATGTTTGCAAATGAACCTCACTATAAATACTGTGGGGATACAACCAATGGGTATCCCCTGAAGAAGTCATCATCGATGACGAAACGCGTAGGGCGTGGCTAGAGCAGAGCAGACATTTGTCCCACTGAGAGCAGACTGAGAGGAACGCAGCTTGTGGGAGGCTCAGCAAAGCAGATCAGTGGACACATCGTTTGGCTTGATTGGTGGTGCAGCAGCTAGAGGCAGTCAGGAGAGGCCTCGGTTTCCTGGAGGGACTTCCGTTTTGTGCGGGACACCAGACCGTGTGAGCGTCACTTCCGGTAGAAGGAGACCGCGCACGAGAGGACACCATTACAGGCTCGAACGGCACCACTGGCTTATGAGGGCCAATCTCATAACTGCTTTCAAATAACGCTTTACTTGTGAGTGGGCATTTGTCTGGTTTTAAATGTTCCATAAAATTATTGTTAAACTTTAATGCACTAGGTGTGCGCCTGTTTTCTTTTCTTTTTTCTTTCATAGGTATTCCTAGGGAGTTGTGATCCCTTATAAACGGGCTGCCTATACCTGGATGCATTCACTTGGAACAGGACTCTGTGACTTTTAAGGTTTTTTAAAAGTTTTTTGGAAAAAAGTTTTTATTTTCATTTTTTCATATTTTTTATATTTTTTATTTTATTCTAGATATTTTTTGTATTACAACATAAAAAATATTTTTTTTTTCCAGAAGCATTTTTTAACAATTTTGTTATGTACACTTTGTATTAAAGTTATTACACATTTTATCTTAGAATTACATAGGGTTTTTTAATTATATTATTTCACTTTAGCCACCCCATAGGTTGTATCAACGCAGTTGGCTACTTATTCACAGTTAGGCAGGTTGTTGCATTAGGCGCTCCTTTATTATTTCTGTTTTGTTTTGTAATATATATATATATATATATATATATATATAGTGTTCGACAATGCTATATATTTACATGCCCGGGGCGTGTGGACTTAACCTCCGGGCGAGTAAATATTGGCCCAAGCAGCACACGTGTTTTTTTTTTTTTAATTTCCCCCGTTTGCGCTGAAATTTTCCCTGCTCGCGCTGAAAAAAACAAAAAAAACTCCTCCTACCTGACAGCTGATTGGCACGCGCTCCCAGGCTTTCTGGGCGTGCGACCAGGCTCTATATGAGCCCCGCCCCCAACGAGCGGCCATTCTTTCTGCCCGTACATCTGTTGGAGAGTACGTACTCTCCAATCTCTGCATGCTGCGGCCCCTCTGTGCCTTCCCTGCGATCCCCCTGGTCCCCACATGGCTCCCTACTCCCCTCCGCGGCCCTCTGTGCCTCCGCCTTTGCGTTAGCTCTCTTTTCCCCTGCTCCTGTCCCCTGCTCCTGTCCCCTTCCCCTCCTCCTGTCCCCTGCTCTTGTCCCCTTCCCCTGCTCCTGTCCCCTTCCCCTCCTCCTGTCCCCTGCTCCTGTCCCCCTTCCCCCTCGATCCACCGATCGCTGCCTGGGGCAGGAGGTCTCCACTGCGGCAGCCCGGTT